>NC_079194.1:56343497-56554547 GCF_029499605.1 Hyla sarda
GGAAGCAGGGAGGGATGATCACTGTGATGTGTACTGTGAAAAAAAGTGAATATTCGTAATTGCGAATATTTAGCGGTATATTCACAATATTCGTGAATTCCCAAATATGCGATATTCGCAATAAATATTCGCATTGCAAATATTCGCGCCCAACACTATTTAGCTGTACTAATACTGGATTAAGAGTATAAAAAAATGGAATAGTTTTGCTGAGAATAGAAAAAAAAAATAAATCATAAAAGTAGATAAAAAATTGTATTTACACCATAGAAATAGTAATGTACCTTAGCTAAGATATAAGCTAAATCTTTTCATTCTTACTGTGGGTGTGGAACCAACATGTATGGCTACCAACAAACTATGAAAAGGAGCCGGCGGGGAACCTTGTTGCTTAGCTGCCTTTCTTATGTTTGTTAACTGAGTTAAAGGGGTATTCCAGGAAAAAAAAAAATATAAAAAAAATAAAAATTATATATATATATATATATATATATATATATATATGTATATATATATATATGTGTGTGTGTGTGTGTATATATATATCAACTGGCTCCAGAAAGTTAAACAGATTTGTAAATTACTTCTATTAAAAAAATCTTAATCCTTTCAGTACTTATGAGCTTCTGAAGTTAAGGTTGTTCTTTTCTGTCTAAGTGCTGCTCTCTGATGACACCTGTCTCAGGAAATGCTCAATTTAGGAAAGGTTTGCTATGGGGATTTGCTTCTAAACTGGGTGTTTCCCGAGACAGGTGTCATCAGAGAGGATTTAGACAGAAAAGAACAACCTTAACTTCAGAAGCTCACAAGTACTGAAAGGATTAAGATTTTTTTATTGAAGTAATTTACAAATCTGTAACTTTCTTGAGCCAGTTGATATATACAAAAAAGTTTTTTCCTGGACAACCCCTTTAATTCTATGAGGATAAAACTGACTCATCTCCCGCCTTACACGTTTGTTTTGTTCTTTTTTTTTTTTTTACACTTTAAGGGGTACTCCGCTGCTCAGCGTTTGGAACAAACTGTTCCGAAGGCCGGAGTCGGCCCTGGGAGCTCATGATGTCATAGCCCCGCCCCCTCAATGCAAGTCTATGGGAGGGGGCGTGACAGTTATAGACTTGCATTGACTCCCATAGACTTGCATTGAGGGGGTGGGGTGTGACATCATGAGTGGGGCGGTACTATGACATCATGAGCTCCCAGCGCCGGCTCCAGCATTCGGAACAGTTTGTTCCAAACGCTGAGCAGTGGAGTACCCCTTTAAGATATAAGCAACTGCATTAATATTAACAATACAACCAGAATAGCCCGAAGGATAAGAGCATGTTACACAGCTTTCAAAAGAAGCACCTACATTGCACAGATCAAGATAACGTGGTTTGCGGCGAATCTATATTAAAAAAGGCTATTTCTAGCCTACATACAGCCTCTATAGGGGTATAGAACACTTTGCTGTGTTCTAAAACACATATGGAGTGCGCTGGGTTAGTGAAATAATACTGTTATTCAGAATAACATGCAGATTACCGGCATCGCTTTTAGAATCACTGCCGCACAGCAGCACAATGACAGAGCCTGGTGGTGGCATCAGTGTCAGGAGACCATATGGTGACTGAATGACAGCGTGGAGGTGTTGGCAGCATGAGGAGACCATTTAGTGGCTGAATGACACAGCTTGGATGAGGCTGAAGCATGAGGACACCATATAGTGGCTGAATGACACAGCGTGGAGGTGTTTGCAGCATGAGGAGACCTTCACAATCCCTAAGATTAAAAGATGAATTAAGAAATTTCAACAGAAGATTTTGGATTGCGGATGCTACCTATGAGAACATTTGAAATTCCCAGACCCAGGCCCAACAGCGGCATCAGTAACCCATATATTGCCTGAATGACACAGCCTGGAGTTGGCTGATGCACGAGTACACACCAGGGCTTCACAATCCCCCCCCAAAAACACCACAATTTTAGAAATTTTTGAAAAAGATTTTGGATAGCGGGTGCTACCCATGAGCAAATTTGAAATTAACAGACCCAGGCCCAGCAGCGCCATCATTTTTTTATTTGAAATTTAAAACAACCATTGCGTGTCCCGGACCCCAGCGTGTGGGTACGAAGGACCAAATCCAACAAGCCCCCACAGGGCTCATGTGGCTGTGAGATTTAGGCGAAACGTCTCCATTGCCCTGACCGGCCATTGTTTCCAAGACTTCTCGCCAAGGCAAACCATGTGAAGAACAGTGTGACACTGCTGTGACCTGCACACATGGTATGCTGAAGGGCCACTGAGACTTGTCCGGGCAGTGGAGGCTTAGGAAACAGTGGAGGATGTGGAGGCGGAGTAGCAGACTGTCGCAGGACCAACGGGCTGACAGAGTGTAGCAGGAAGCAGCATTAAGTACACACCAGGGCTTCAGAATCCCAAAGAAAAAACAACTATTTTTAAAATAATTTTAAGAATATTTAGGACAGCGGGTGCTACCTATATGTTGCCTGGATGACACAGCCTGGAGTTGGCTGATGCATGAGTACACACTAGGGCTTCACAATCCCTCCAAAAAAAACACTTGTAGAAACAATTGTAGAAATTTATATTTCTAAATTTATTAAATTTAAGTTTTGCTGCCCAGAAGTCCAGCGGATCTTCAATGGTTGTTGGCATGGCCATGTCAATGTATGCCACCACCTGCTGGTTCAGGTCCTGCTCCATGTCCACCTGCTGCTGATGAGTAGCTTCACTATGCGGGTGAAGAAAGCTACTCATGAGAGACTGTAGACTCAGGCTGCTGCTGATTGAGCTGGTACTGCTCCTTCCACCCCTCCCCTCCCCAGCAGCCATGGCAGTGGAAGGTGAGCGCAGAGGGCCCCCCGAGTCAGACCTGCGAGTGGATGGACCATGTGGCCGATAGGCATCAGCCAACTGACTACGTGGAATCTCTCTGTAGTAGGTCAGTTTGTCCTCCATCTCACTGGGTGTAAAAAAGGCCCCCCATTTTGGGACGATAGCGAGGGTCTAATAAAAGGTGAAGATCCCGAAGTCATCCCGCTGACGAATTTTGACAATTCGGGGGTCACTATGCAAGCAACTGAGCATGCATCGTGCCATTTGCGCCAGTGACTCGGAGGGACTACCCGCCTCCATCTCCACTGCATACTGCCACGGTGTGTCTGGGTCCTCTGTCTCAACTTCCTCATAACCCTCCAGCTCCTCTGGCTTCTCCTGCTCCTCCTCTCCTGTCCGAAGACTAGAAACACCGGCCATCTCATCCAACCTAAACTGTGCTCAGCTCTGCCCCTCATCATCCTCCTCCTCCAGTTCAGCCCCCACAGGGCTCATGTAGCCTTGAGATGTAGGCGCAACATCTCCATTGCCATGACCAGCCATGGTTTCAATCATTTGTTGTAGGAAATGTAGGAGTGGAATTACGTCGTTCATGGCATAATCCATGCGACTCACAAATAATGTGGCTTCCTCAAAGGGCCTCAGCAAACGGCAGGTGTCACGTATGAGCTGCCACTGGTTCACATTGAAGTTACACAGGGGAGTACTCCTATCTGCTTGGATCATCAAGAAATCGGTGATGGCTTTTCTTTGTTCGTATAGTCTGTCCAACATATGGAGGGTGGAATTCCAACGTGTGGCAACGTCACAAATAAGACTATGTTGTGGGATACCGTTCTGACGCTGCAGCTCAAGGAAGGTGGGCTTGACGGTGTACGAGTGGCTGAAGTACATGCAGTTTCCTTGCCATTTTCAGGATGTTTTGCAAATGGGGTGAAGACTTGAGGAAGTGCTTGACAACCAGATTGAACACGTGTGCCATGCAGGGCGCATGTTTCACACTTCTTTGTCGCAGCGCGGACACAATGTTCTTTCCGTTGTCGGTCACCATGGTTCCCATTTCAAGATTTCGTGGAGAAAGCCATACTCGGATTTCTTTACGAATGAACTTTAGCAGTTCCTCCTCTGTGTGACTCCTTTCGCCAAGGCAAACCATGTGAAGAACAGCTTGACACCGCTGTGCCCTACACACATGGTACAATGAAGGGCCACCGAGATTTGGACGTGCAGTGGAGGCCGAGGACACGGTGGACCATGAGGAGGCGGCATCGCATACTGTAACAGGACCAACTGCCTGGGAGCGAGAGCGTGGAGGAGGAAGCAGGGTGACTTGTCCAAGTTGCTGTTGTGGCTGTGCAGGAACCACATTTATCCAGTGACCCGTAAAAGACAAGTATTGTCCCTGCCCGTAGTTACAGCTCCACACGTCGGCGCTGCCGTGCACTTTTGAACACACCGACAGGCTCAAAGACTGTCTGCCTCAAGGGCAACCTGCAACTCTCTTCTCCTGATGATGATGAAGTCCCTTCTGCACCCGGCTCCCAATTGCAATCGGCTTCATCATCATCAACAGTTGTGTGCACGTCACTGATGTCCTCCTCAGGTTCCCCAACAGTGTCTGCTTCAGAACCCTGAACACTTGCAACACCGCCTCCAGTCCAGTAGCTGCTGACTGTCCTCTATTAGATAGTCTTTAGTAAATAGTGGAGCTGAACCCACAGCATAAGATACTTCTTTAGGAGAGGGAACAGCATAGGACAGAGGCAATGGGAGGACACGGACTGCTCCCGGGCCATGCCAACTGAGGGTTGTGTCTGAGGAACCCACCGACTGTTGACTGGGGGTGTCAGATGTCACTTGTGATTATGTGGATGAGCGTGTTAACCAATCCAGGACGGCAGATGGGTTGCTGGTGGAGACACGACCGTTGGCTGATAACGAAGCTCAGGCCTCTTGCTGCGACTCCTGCTGCCACTCGCCCCAAGTCTGCTGCCAACTCTGCCTGAAGTATTTAGGCCTCTGCCACTCCTCTGTGCACGTCCTGGCACTTCTCTGCCTGACAAACTTAGTGCGTTTATGAGGGTATTACAATATGCTACACTACTCTTTAAACAGTATTTGTCTAGAACAGCAGCAGGTGATTACTTACGGCTGTCCTTTCACAGTATGTAGGTCCTTGACAGCTTAACAGGTACTAAATGGTACTTGCATGTACCTATGATGAGGGCAGTTATATATGCGTAACTATACGCAGGAAAAACTATAAAAAAAATTAAAAAACAGCCGGTGAATAGTATTGTTTGGACTTGCACAGTATGTTGCCAGCCCTGTTACAGATTAACAGGTAAGGCGACTAAGGTTGCTGAAACGCATCACTCTACTCCATGATCCATGTTGCTGTTTGCTATGTGAATTCACAATAAATCATCTTCTTGCATCGTGCTTTTGTGCTGGACATTCTTCAATTTTCTACTTACCCGTCTTCGTGGTGTCCGCACGAGTCCGTGCACTGAGGCGGCGGTGGTGAGCTGGACGACTTCCCTTTACTTATAACAGGTACAAAATGGTACAAATGCACTACAGTCCACTGAACAATCATGTATTTGTGAACAGCAGCAGGACCCAACAGTGCAGCACCGCAAAAAAAATCCAGGGATTAAACCCTAAATTGCACTCTGTCACACAATTCTGAGCAGCAGAAGATTTGTGGAGCAAATAAAAAATAAACTCAATTGGGCTGAACAATGAGGAGATAAGATGCTTCAGAAAGTTCAGGCAGCTTGGAGATCTGTATGAGGCAGCTGACAGCTATCTGCCCCTCTCTGCTGCAATGCTCAATAACGTGAATAGGAGGTTTAGCAATCAATGATCCTTCTCAGTGTAACAGCACAGCACTCTGCACTCCTGCCTTTCCCTAATGTTGATGTGACTAGCAGTTGCAGTGTAACGCTGTGGTATGAGCTATTCACACACACACAGTCCCGTCCTCTCCATCTGAGTGCATAGATGAAATGAAGAGAGGCAAGATGGCCGCTGATTATATAGGGGCTGTGACATCACAGGGGTCAGTGAACACTGATAGGCTGCATCTCACATGTGATTCAGGGTCAGCCCGCCTGCCTTCATTCCCGCCGCTGTTTCCCGCCCTCCCATAATCCCCTGCCCCATGTACTCACATATGGATCCGCCATCTTAGGTCTCCAATAGCCCGGAATGCTGTAAAATGGAGTTTAATGAAGCGATTTGCGCAATAGAATCGCGGCGATATTCGTATTCCTTGCAAATCAAATTTTTCATGAAATTCGTAATGAATTCGGGTTCGTCAACTTCGATTTGCTCATCTCTACAAATAAAGAAACCTGATAACTTGTACAGACAAATATAAAAAAATGTGAAGCCTATAAAATCAACTACACCCAAGAATATTACCACAGAATACATGGCATGTTATCAAGATGTATGAAACTATTTATAGGGAATGTATAACTGGGATTTTTAGAGCCAGATACTAGAGCATGTCTTTTTTTCTTATTGGTTCCTATTTAATCTTTTAATATTTTTTATTTTTTATTTTTTGTGATATACTTTATGGCAATCCCCATGGACATAGACAAGAATAGACTGAAGCTGTCCCATTGACACGAATGGGAAAGTGTCTGGTTATGCTCTGTGACCTTTGCAAATGTCATTACAAACGGAGGGGAAGTCTGAACTTTAGCTATTGTGAATGCTGTGTTATCTATATATTTGCATCCTCTCTCACTGTAATGCTGTACTGATCACTATACAAGAAGGCTCCTTACTGAAATCACAGAGAGAGCAATAAGTCTCAGCTTCGTTTTAGGCCTAGTAGCCGAAATCAAAACTTTAAGGTTTCTGGACCATTTTAAAATAATCATAATAAAATGGAAAAACAATATGTTTTTTCTGATGACCTTTAAGGTCTAATTATAAGATTTAAAAAAAAAAAAAGCATTAATGGTAATTTAAGTTTATATATATATATATATATATATATATATATATATGTACAGTACTGCTCTATACCTGTGCTACATGTACTGTGCTGCTCTCCGTATTGTGTTGCTCTCTACCTGTGCTGCATGTACTGTGCTGCTCTCTACCTGTGCTGTATGTACTGTGCTGCTCTCTGTATTGTGTTGCTCTCTACCTGTGCTGTATGTACTGTGCTGCTCTCTGTATTGTGTTGCTCTCTACCTGTGCTGTACGTACTGTGCTGCTCTCCTTATTGTGTTGCTCTCTACCTGTGCTGTATGTACTGTACTGCTCTCTGTAGAGTGTTGCTCTCTACCTGTGCTGTACGTACTGTGCTGCTCTCCTTATTGTGTTGCTCTCTACCTGTGCTGTATGTACTGTGCTGCTCTCTGTAGAGTGTTGCTCTCTGCCTGTGCTGTATGTACTGTGCTGCTCTCTGTATTGTGCTGCTCTCTACCTGTGCTGTATGTACCTTGCTGCTCTCTGTACAGTGTTGCTCTCTGCCTGTGCTGTATGTACTGTGCTGCTCTCTGTATTGTGTTGCTCTCTACCTGTGCTGTACGTACTGTGCTGCTCTCCTTATTGTGTTGCTCTCTACCTGTGCTGTATGTACTGTACTGCTCTCTGTAGAGTGTTGCTCTCTACCTGTGCTGTACGTACTGTGCTGCTCTCCTTATTGTGTTGCTCTCTACCTGTGCTGTATGTACTGTGCTGCTCTCTGTATTGTGCTGCTCTCTACCTGTGCTGTATGTACCTTGCTGCTCTCTGTACAGTGTTGCTCTATACCTGTGCTGTATGTACTGTGCTGCTCTCTGTATTGTGTTGCTCTCTACCTGTGCTGTATGTACTGTGCTGCTCTCTGTATTGTGTTGCTCTCTACCTGTGCTGTTTGTCCTGTGTTGCTCTATACTTGAGCTTCATGTACTGCGCTGCTTTCTTCCTGTGCTGCATGTACTGTGTAATGTTGCTCGCGAATATTCGTAAGTTGAATTTTATTCGCGAATATCGCATATTCACGAATATAGCACTATACATTCGAAATTACGAATATTCGCTTTTTTTTTTTGCTTTTCACAGTACACATCACAGTGATCATCCCTCTCTGATTCCAGCTTTTGTGGTCTAAAGAAAGCTCTAATACTACTGTGTGAGACCTCCGGGCGAATATTCGCATATGCGAATATTCGTAACTATTGATCTCTCCCTTCTGCTGCTTCTATCAAGTTACACTGGAATACTTGCTATAAAGGTTCATAAATTTTCACATATGCAAATTTTCGCATATGCGAATTTACGCATATTCGAAAAAAACGCGAATATTCAGAATGTGCAAATTTAGCGAATATATGATGAATATTCGTTCATATATTTGCGAAATATTGCAAATTCGAATATGGCCTATGCCACTCAACACTAGTACTGTGCTGCTCTTTACCTGTGCTGTATGTACTGTGCTGCTCTCTGTATTGTGTTGCTCTCTACCTGAGCTGCGTGTACTGTGCTGCTATCTGTATAGTGTTGCTCTCTACCTGTGCTGTATGTACTGTGCTGCTCTCTGTATTGTGTTGCTCTCTACCTGTGCTGTTTGTACTGTGCTGCTCTCTGTATTGTGTTGCTCTCTACCTGTGCTGTATGTACTGTGCTGCTCTCTGTATAGTGTTGCTCTCTACCTGAGCTGTATGTACTGTGCTGCTCTCTGTATAGTGCTGCTCTCTACCTGTGCTGCATGTACTGTGCTGCTCTCTGTATTGTGTTGCTCTCTACCTGTGCTGTATGTACTGTGCTGCTCCCTACCTGTGCTTTATGTACTGTGCTGCTCTCTGTATTGTGTTGCTCTCTACCTGTGCTGCATGTACTGTGCTGCTCTCTGTATAGTGTTGCTCTCTACCTGTGCTGTATGTACTGTGCTGCTCTCTGTATAGTGTTGCTCTCTACCTGTGCTGTATGTACTGTGCTGCTCTCTGTATTGTGTTGCTCTCTACCTGTGCTGCATGTACTGTGCTGCTCTCTGTATTGTGTTGCTCTCTTCCTGTGCTGCATGTACTGTGCTGCTCTCTGTATTGTGTTGCTCTCTACCTGTGCTTTATGTACTGTGCTGCTCTCTGTATTGTGTTGCTCTCTACCTGTGCTGTATGTACTGTGCTGCTCTCTGTATTGTGTTGCTCTCTACCTGTGCTGCATGTACTGTGCTGCTCTCTGTATTGTGTTGCTCTCTTCCTGTGCTGCATGTACTGTGCTGCTCTCTGTATTGTGTTGCTCTCCACCTGAGCTGTATGTACTGTGCTGCTCTCTGTATTGTGTTGCTCTCTACCTGTGCTTTATGTACTGTGCTGCTCTCTGTATTGTGTTGCTCTCTACCTGAGCTGTATGTACTGTGCTGCTCTCTGTATAGTGCTGCTCTCTACCTGTGCTGCATGTACTGTGCTGCTCTCTGTATTGTGTTGCTCTCTACCTGTGCTGTATGTACTGTGCTGCTCTCTACCTGTGCTTTATGTACTGTGCTGCTCTCTGTATTTTGTTGCTCTCTACCTGTGCTGTATGTACTGTGCTGCTCTCTGTATTGTGTTGCTCTCTACCTGTGCTGCATGTACTGTGATGCTCTCTGTATGGTGTTGCTCTCTACCTGTGCTGTATGTACTGTGCTGCTCTCTGTATTGTGTTGTTCTCTACCTGTGCTGTATGTACTGTGCTGCTCTCTGTATTGTGTTGCTCTCTACCTGTGCTGTATGTACTGTGCTGCTCTCTACTTGAGCTTCATGTACTGCGCTGCTTTCCTCCTGCACTGTTCTCTACTTGTGCTGTATGTATTGTGTTGCTCTTTACTTATGCTGCATGTACTGTGCTTTTCTCTACAATTTTTTTTATTGCTTATTTCCACAGTAAAATTCACATAAAATAAGTGCCTTTTCCGGGCAGCACGGATCTGCTAAGAAAATTCAGCAAGATTTGTGACTTCTGTATGTATGGACTTTTATTCAGATTAGTTATCTGCTTACTAATTTATTATCTTTCTTATTGTTTTAAAGCTGCAACAGGCCTCTTAGAATGAATTAATATTGTAAGGTTAGAGAACATATATATTACTAGATATTCACATACACATAAATTATAAGAACATACAGTAGTTATATAAAAGGCCCCCATTTCTTCATCGAGAGTTTAATTTTGTGGCTCATCTATATTACAATGCAATGAGGGTTACCAAGTTCACAAGTTTGATATACATACCCACAATAAAATTAACCACCTTCTAGGCATCCTTCTAATACACTTGTTATTTACGATACTTTTAATGATGACTGCTACCTGCACCTCAGCTATGTAAAGGTCAGTAATGACTGAAACATAAAAATACATTATACATAATTCATCGAAGCAATAAAAATTAAGGTAATGCGCTCAAAGCGAATATAAAAACATAATGACATGAAAGCAATAAAAAATAAAAACACATGGTAGTAATAAAAAAAAATAAACAACTATAAACAATCAAAGCAATTAATCTACACTTGATTTACATAATAATAACATTATAATTAAGATCCAGGTGTCCAGGGATAAACTCATATAACAGTGGGCCCTTGGTGTACATTTCTACATGCTCAACATACAGTAAGGGAAAAAAGTATTTAGTCATCCACCAATTGTGCTCCCACTTAAAAAGATGAGAGAGGCCTGTAATTTTCATCATAGGTATACCACAACTAGGAGAGACATAATGGGGAAAAAAAAATATCCATAAAATCACTTTGTCTGATTTTTAAAGAATTTATTTTCAAATTATGGTGGAAAATAGGTATTTGGTCAATATTTCGTTATATACCCTTTGTGGGCAATGACAGAGGTCAAATGTTTTCTGTAAGTCTTCACAAGGTTTTCACACACTGTTGCTGGTATTTTGGCCCGATCTTCCATGCAGATCTCCTCTAGAGCAGTGATGTTTGTGTTACGCCTAGCGCTCCGGGTCCCCGCTTCTCCCCGGAGCGCTCACGGCGTCTCTCTCCCCGCAGCGCCCCGGTCAGTCCCGCTGACCAGGAGCGCTGCACTGTCATGGCCGTCGGGGATGCGATTCGCACAGCGGGACGCGCCCGCTCGCGAATCGCATCCCAGGTCACTTACCCGTCCCGGTCCTCTGCTGTCATGTGCTGGCGCGCGCGGCCCCGCTCTCTAGGGCGCGCGCGCGCCAGCTCTCTGAGACTTAAAGGGCCAGTGCACCAATGATTGGTGCCTGGCCCAATTAGCTTAATTGGCTCCCACCTGCTTCCTGACTATATCTGCTCACTGCCCCTGCACTCCCTGGCCGGATCTTGTTGCCTTGTGCCAGTGAAAGCGTTTAGTGTGTCCAAAGCCTGTGTTACCTGAACTTCTGCTATCCATCCTGACTACGAACCTTGCCGCCTGCCCCCGACCTTCTGCTACGTCTGACCTTGCCTCTGCCTAGTCCTTCTGTCCCACGCCTTCTCAGCAGTCAGCGAGGTTGAGCCGTTGCTAGTGGATACGACCTGGTTGCTACTGCCGCAGCAAGACCATCCCGCTTTGCGGCGGGCTCTGGTGAAAACCAGTAGCCTCTTAGAACCGGTCCACTAGCACGGTCCACGCCAATCCCTCGCTGACACAGCGGATCCACAACCCGTAAGCCGAATCGTGACAGTAGATCCGGCCATGGATCCCGCTGAGGTGCCGCTGCCAAGTCTCGCTGACCTTCCCACGGTGGTCGCTCAGCAATCGCAGCAGATTGCCCAACAAGGACAGCAGCTGTCGCAGTTGACCGCCATGTTACAGCAACTTCTGCCTCTGCTACAGCAGCAACCATCTCCTCCGCCAGCTCCTGCACCTCCTCCGCAGCGAGTGGCCGCTCCTAGCCTCCGCTTGTCCCTGCCGGACAAATTTGATGGGGACTCTAAACTCTGCCGTGGATTTTTGTCTCAGTGTTCCCTGCATATGGAGATGTTGTCGGACTTGTTTCCTACAGAACGGTCTAAGGTGGCGTTCGTAGTAAGCCTTCTTTCAGGAAAGGCCTTGTCTTGGGCCACACCGCTCTGGGACCGCAATGATCCTGCCACAGCCACAGTCCAGTCCTTCTTCGCTGAAGTCCGGAGTGTCTTCGAGGAGCCAGCCCGAGCTTCTTCTGCCGAGACTGCCCTGTTGAACCTGGTCCAGGGTAATTCTTCAGTGGGCGAGTACGCCATCCAATTTCGTACTCTTGCTTCCGAGTTATCATGGAATAACGAGGCTCTCTGCGCGACCTTTAAAAAAGGCCTATCCAGTCGCATCAAGGATGTGCTGGCCGCACGAGAGATTCCTGCCAACCTCCAAGAACTCATCCATTTGGCTACCCGCATTGACATGCGTTTTTCTGAGCGACACCAAGAGCTCCGCCAGGAAAAAGACTTAGATCTCTGGGCACCTCTCCCACAGTATCCGTTGCAATCTACGCCTGGGCCTCCCGCCGAGGAGGCCATGCAAGTGGATCGGTCTCGCCTGACCCAGGAAGAGAGGAATCGCCGTAGGGAAGAAAATCTCTGTCTTTACTGTGCCAGTACCGAGCATTTCTTGGTGGATTGCCCTATCCGTCCTCCACGTCTGGGAAACGCACGCACGCACCCAGCTCACGTGGGTGTGGCGTCTCTTGGTTCTAAGTCTGCTTCTCCACGTCTCACGGTGCCCGTGCGGATTTCTCCTTCAGCCAACTCCTCCCTCTCAGCCATGGCCTGCTTGGACTCTGGTGCCTCTGGGAATTTTATTTTGGAGTCTTTTGTGTATAAATTCCGCATCCCGGTGACCCGTCTCGTCAAGCCGCTCTACATTTCCGCGGTCAATGGAGTCAGACTGGATTGCACCGTGCGTTACCGCACTGAACCCCTCCTGATGTGTATTGGACCCCACCACGAAAGGATTGAGCTCTTCGTTCTCCCCAACTGTACCTCTGAGGTCCTCCTCGGTCTGCCATGGCTCCGGCTTCATTCCCCCACCCTTGATTGGACCACCGGGGAGATCAAGAACTGGGACTCTGCCTGCCATAGGAAGTGCCTCTCCCCCCCTCCCAGTTCCGTCAGGCAAACCTCAGTGCCTCCTCATGGCCCCCGTCCTGGTGTCACACTGCCCCGTGCCAGGCTTCGCCCTCTGCCCTCCCTCCCCATTCCCACTCCTGCTGTACTGCCTTCCGTTGAGGAAACCCTCTATTCTTTCCCGGTGTCCTCATCCCAGGGGAGGCAGTTACCGGACAAAGAAAAGGGGAGACCTAAGGGGGGGGTACTGTTACGCCTCTCTCCCCGCAGCGCCCCGGTCAGTCCCGCTGACCGGGAGCGCTGCACTGTCATGGCCGTCGGGGATGCGATTCGCACAGCGGGACGTGCCCGCTCGCGAATCGCATCCCAGGTCACTTACCCGTCCCGGTCATCTGCTGTCATGTGCTGGCGCGCACGGCCCCGCTCTCTAGGGCGCGCGCACCAGCTCTCTGAGACTTAAAGGGCCAGTGCACCAATGATTGGTGCCTGGCCCAATTAGCTTAATTGGCTCCCACCTGCTTCCTGACTATATCTGCTCACTGCCCCTGCACTCCCTGGCCGGATCTTGTTGCCATTGGGCCAGTGAAAGCGTTTCCTAGTGTGTTCCTAGCCTGTGTTCCAGACCTCCTGCCGTTGCCCCTGACTACGATCCTTGCTGCCTGCCCCGACCTTCTGCTACGTCCGACCTTGCTCTTGTCTACTCCCTTGTACCGCGCCTATCTTCAGCAGTCAGAGAGGTTGAGCCGTTGCTAGTGGATACGACCTGGTTACTACCGCCGCTGCAAGACCATCCCGCTTTGCGGCGGGCTCTGGTGAATACCAGTAGTAACTTAGAACCGGTCCACTAGCACGGTCCATGCCAATCCCTCTCTGGCACAGAGGATCCACCTCCTGCCAGCCGTATCGTGACAGTTTGGGGGCTGTCACTGGGCAACACGGACTTTCAACTCCCTCCAAAGGTTTTCTATGGGGGTGAGATCTGGAGACTGGCTAGGCCACTCCAGGACCTTGAAATGCTTCTTACAAAGTCACTCCTTCGTTGCCCAGTCGGTGTTTTTGGGATCATTGTCATGCTTAAAGACCCAGCCACGCTTCATCTTCAATGTCCTTGCTGATGGAAGGAGGGTTTCACTCAAAATCTCACGATACATGGCCCCATTCATTCTTTCCTTTACACAGATCAGTCATCCTGGTCCCTTAGCAGAAGAAAAAGCCCCAAAGCATGAGGTTTCCACACCCATGCTTAACAGTAGGTATGGTGTTCTTTGGATGCAACTCAGCGTTCTTTCTCCTCCAAACACGACGAGTTGAATTTTTACCAAAAAGTTCTACTTTGGTTTCATCTGACCAGATGACATTTTCCCAATACTCTTCTGGATCATCCAAATGCTCTCTATCAAACTTCAGACGGGTCCGGACATGTACTGGCTTAAACAGGGAGACACGTCTGGCACTGCATGATTTGAGTCCCTGGTGGCATAGTGTGTTACTGATGGTCGCCTTTGTTACTTTGGTCCCAGCTCTCTATAGGTCATTCACTAGGTTGCCCTGTGTGGTTCTGGGATTTTTGCTCACTGTGATCATTTTAACACCACGGGGTGAGATCTTGCATGGAGCCCCAGATCGAGGCAGATTATCAGTGGTCTTGTATGTCTTTCGTTTTCTAATAATTGCTCCCACAGTTGATTTCTTTGCACCAAGCAGCTTGCCCATTGCAGATTCAGTCTTCCCACCCTTGTGCAGGTCTACAATTTTGTTTCTGGTGTCCTTTGACAGCTCTTTGGTCTTGGTCATAGTGGAGTTTGGAGTGTGACTGTTATACTGTTATACTGATAACAAGTTCAAACAGGTGCCATTAATACATGTAACGAGTGGAGGACAGAGGAGACTCTTAAAGAAGAAGTTAAAGGTCTGTGAGAGCCAGAAATCTTGCTTGTTTGTAGGTGACCAAATACTTTATTTTTCACGATAATTTGCTAATAAATTCTTAAAAGATCAGACAATGTGATTTTCTCATGTCTCTCATAGTTGAGGTGCCTCTCATCTTTTTAAAGGGAACCAATCATCAGATTTTACCCTATATAATGCTTGGCAAAGTGTTATATAGGGTAAAATCTTTATTTTCACCATTCCCGGGGTATGCTCCTGCCTTCAGGGGTGGTGAAGATATGAAGTTATAAACTAGTCACCGCCGACGCCGTAAGTAGTCACCTGGGCGGGGAGCTCTTCTCACCAACTCCCGTTCTTCGGTCGGCAGCGACACCCCCTCCGCTTGATTGATGGGCAGCGTCATCGCTCTGCTTTGTCTGTTCAGTGAGCGGAACAATGACGCGGCCCATCAATCAAACGGAGGGGCGCCGCTGCCTGCAGAAGAACGGGAATAGGTGAGTGGAGCTCCCCGCCCAGGGGACTACTTACGGCCGTGGCGGAGACTAGTTTATAACTTCATATCTTCACCATCCCTGGAGGCAGGGGCGTCCCCCGGGGATGGTGAGGACAACAATTTTACCCTATATAATGCTTTACCAAGCATTATATAGGGTAAAATCTGAAGATTGGTTCCCTTTAAGTGGGAGAACTTGCAGTTGGTGGCTAACTAAATACTTTTTTACCCCACTGTAACATTTTAAGCAGCTGCCAATGGTTAATAAATCATTTCATCAAATGAAATTCAAAATAATTCTCATCTTGTAATGATGTTTCATTAAATGTGTTCTGATAGTTGACAGTGTCACAAGTCACAAGTCTGTTTGTGTAGAAACTTACAGTATTTGCTATTCTTACATGGGCACTGTCATTACATCTAATTTTTGCTTTTACACTCCTTATGGTAAATAAAACTTTGTTGAAATAAATGGCCTGGCAGAAGTCCAAAATGCAGTCTGGAGTGCTAAGGGGTGTATGTGCAACCTTAGCCAATCATAGCTCATCTCACACTGAACTGCTCTGGGCTGTGTGTAGCAGAGTGAGGGAGGATGTTCTCCCCTGTATGGCTTCAGATGATGTCACGCCTGCTGCGTAATGCCCCTTCCCAGTCTGTGAATCTGACTGAGACTGAGCAGAGAATACAGAGCAAAATCAAGTTTTAAGCAACTCATTTGATCACTATTATAAATACACCGGCGTCATGTGCTCTAGGAGGCGCCAGATTTTACCAGACGTTCTGCTAGCTCCAGATGCCTGTGTTTGGTTTCACTGAGAGACTCACATTGCTATCTATGGATCTACTGGGTATTAACTCCTTGCATATTACTTGGTTTCTGCCCAGCCTCCTTATTCTGCCTCTGATGCTCCCTACTGGAAATCTAACCTTTAGCTTGGCTATTGACATCCCTCTGGTTTCTGACTTTGCGTCTGACGCCACTTCCTGGCATTGACCTCAGCTCTGACTTCTGGCTAGGTTTTTGTTCTGTCTTTTATGTGCCCGTCTGTTGCAGACCCGGCTAGCTAACTATTCTCCTTCTTGTTATGTTAGGTCCCTGTGCACTTAGATAGAAAAAGTCGTTGTCCAGTAGGGGGCCGCAATTTCTTGGGACGGGACAGGGATGCAGGTGAAGTTAAAGGGGTAATCCACTGCCCCAGCGTTTGGAACATTTGGTTTTGAACACCGGGTGCGGGCTTTGGGGTCGTGACATCACGGCTATGCCCCTGGTGACATCACTCCATGCCCCCTCAATGCAAATCTATGGGAGTTACCACGGTTACCACGTCCCCTCCCATAGACTTGCATTGAGGGGGCAAGGCGTGACGTCCCGTAAATTCGATTCGTCATGAACTTCTCGGCTCAGCAGTTGATGACTTTTCCTGCGAAAATTAGTTCAGCTTTCAGGTGCTCCGGTGGGATGGAAAAGGTGGATACAGTCCTAGAGGACCTTTTCCAGCCCACCGGAGCACCTGAAGGCTGAACTAATTTACGCAGGAAAAGTCATCAACTGCCGAGCCGAGAAGTTCGTGACGAATCGAATTTACTGTAAGTTCGCTCATCTCTAGAAGCAACCATTAATACAGACCTGAATGCATCAATTGTGTCAAGCTCATAACACATACACAAGCATTCATTTTCTAAGAACCACTACAGATAATAAACCAGTATTAGTTCTATGGATTGGAAACAGTAAATAATTGTCACCCAAATAGACTTACAACACTATTTACTACCAGAGCATGTTCTTTGTAATATAATTACTAGATTTGACTTACGTGAAATTATATGATATGAATTTACCCTCGGACGCGATTCTTATAGAGACTTACCTGGTGGGTTTTCTTATTTGTAGATTAAGAGTGGATTTTTATTGTATATAGTATTATTTTTATTACCTACCTGCAATCATGTCATTTTATTAGCCTTCAGCTCATCACTTGTACTTTTATTGCTTGGATGACTTATGTAGGATGTATTTCATGGTAGTTGATTTTCTTTTATTAGTGACTATTATTCTTAAAAAAAAATATATATATTATATATATATATATATATATATATATACATACATACATACATATGTACATATACACACACACACACACACACACACAATGGGGGAGATTTATCAAAACCTGTCCAGAGGGAAAGTTGCTGAGTTGCCCATAGCAACCAACCAGATCACTTCTTTCATTTTTGAAAAGTCCTATGAAAAATGAAAGAAGTGATCTGATTGGTTGCTATGGGCAACTCAGCAACTTTTCTTCTGGACGGGTTTTGATAAATCTCCCTCAATTTATTTGGGAAGTCTTCAGACTCCGTCAGTTTTTCCACATTGTGTTATGTTGTGGTCTTGTGCTACAATAAAATTAAATCAATAAATTATGTTTTCTGCCATCGTTCTGCCCTCAATGTGAAAACCGAATGTTTTGTTAATTTACTGATAAGGAAAAATTTAAATTTTGCGTGGACATAAGTATTCAGACCCTATGACACTTGAAATGTATTGCTGGCTCCTCCCATTTTATTTGATTTCTACACCTTGATTGGAATCACCTGTGGGAAATTCAATTGATTGGATATGATTTGGAAGGACACAGCCCAATCTATATAAAAGGTCTCACAGCTGACAATGTATATCCGAGCAAAAAGCAAGACATGAGGCGGAAAGAACTGCCTGTAGAGCTCAGAAACAGGATTGTTTGGCTACACAGACCAGATTTTCTGGGTTGAATAAAAAAAAAAATTATAAAAAAAAGAAATACTGAGCATGTATGGCTGGGTTTTGGGTTTTACAAAAAAATTGCATTTCTAGCCGTGAGTGTAAAAGTTGCCTGCCCAGTACAGGTAGCATCAGCTCCTTGCCTGATAATAGTAGCAGCAGCTACAGCAAGCAAGCTTAGTCACTTTGTTCCAGCGATTGTGTGGTTTTGGAGCATAATACGGCCTTTGTGGACTGGTTGGCTCGTTCTTGGTAATCTTAGGAGGGGTAGAATCTAAGGACATGACGTTAAAGGGGTACTTCGCTGCTCAGCGTTTGGAACAAACTGTTCCGAATGCTGAAGCCGGCATCGGGAGCTCGTGACGTAATAGCCCCACCCCCTCGATGCAAGTCTATGGGAGAGGGCGTGACATCCATCACGCCCCATCCCATAGACTTGCATTGAGGGGGCGGGTCGTGACATCATGAGGGGTGGGGCTATGATGTCATAAGCTCCCGGCGCCGGCTCCAGCATTCAGAACAGTTTGTTCCAAACGCTGAGCAGCGAAGTACCTCTTAAGCCAGGTGTCAGTGGATTCCTCTGTTACATGGCACAGTGAAAGTGGCCTTTCTAGACAGCATGTTCCATCATCTCTGTCTATGCTTCCCCCCTAGTACAAAGCAGTGGCTGAGCCTAGCACTAGTGGGACTTGTGGTGGTAGTGTGGTAGCCCTTGGGGGGATATAATACAGTAGGGGTGTTACTTCGGTATTTGAGGGGTTAATTTAACCCCTGTCACTCGTGACGTATTGTTAAGGTAAATCTTCGGCCTATCGCCACCCTTCCCAGAGACGATAGGTGCGTGCTTAACCCCTTAAGGACCAATGACGTACCGGTACGTCATTGGTCCTGCTCTTCTGATATAACGCGGGGTTACACAGTAACCCCGCGTCATATCACGGCGGGCCCGGCGTCATAGTGAAGCCGGGACCCGCCTCTAATAGCGCGCAGCGCCGATCGCGGCGCCGCGCGCTATTAACCCTTTAGCCGCGCGCTCAAAGCTGAGCCGCGCGGCTAAAAGTGAAAGTGAAAGTTCCCGGCTAGCTCAGTCGGGCTGTTCGGGATAGCCGCGGCTAATCGCGGCATCCCGAACAGCTGACAGGACAGCGGGAGGGCCCCTTCCTGCCTCCTCGCTGTCCGATCGCCGAATGACTGCTCAGTGCCTGAGATCCAGGCATGAGCAGTCATGCGGCAGAATCGTTGATCACTGGTTTCTTATGAGAAACCAGTGATCAACATAGAAGATCAGTGTGTGCAGTGTTATAGGTCCCTATGGGACCTATAACACTGCAAAAAAAAAAGTGAAAAAAAAAGTGAATAAAGATCATTTAACTCCTCCCCTATTAAAAGTTTGAATCACCCCCCTTTTCCAATAAAAAAAAAAACACAGTGTAAATAAAAATAAAAATAAACATATGTGGTATCACCGCGTGCGGAAATGTCCGAATTATAAAAATATATCATTAATTAAACCGCTCGGTCAATGGCGTGCGCGCAAAAAAATTCCAAAGTCCAAAATAGTGCATTTTTGGTCACTTTTTATATCATTTAAAAATGAATAAAAAGTGATCAATAAGTCCTATCAATGCAAAAATGGTACCGTTAAAAACTTCAGATCACGGCGCAAAAAATGAGCCCTCATACCGCCCCATACACGGAAAAATAAAAAAGTTATAGGGGTCAGAAGATGACAATTTTAAACGTATTAATTTTCCTGCATGTAGTTATGATTTTTTCCAAAAGTCCGACAAAATCAAACCTATATAAGTAGGGTATCATTTTAATCGTATGGACCTACAAAATACATATCAGGTGTCATTTTTACCGAAAAATGTACTACGTAGAAACGGAAGCCCCCAAAAGTTACAAAACAGCGTTTTTTTTTCAATTTTGTCGCACAATGATTTTTTTTCCCGCTTCACCATAGATTTTTGGGCAAAATGACTGACGTCATTACAAAGTAGAATTGGTGGCGCAAAAAATAAGCCATCATATGGATTTTTAGGTGTAAATTTGAAAGAGTTATGATTTTTTAAAGGCAAGGAGCAAAAAACGAAAATGCAAAAACGGAAAAACCTCCGGTCCTTAAGGGGTTAAATGAATGAAGGTCCACAATAGGGATGAACTTGAACTTGCATAAACTTTACTGAAGTACTTGCGGTACATCCAATGAACAGCAACAGTCTCAGTAATACAGTCTCTATACAGCTCAGCAATGATTGACAGATGCTGCGGACCATTGATTTATCCAAGGATTAATAGAATTAGGATTTGTGCAGAGATCCGTCCGGATTTAGGGGTCTGTTTAGGTCCGGTGATCTTGCGAAGTTAACAGGGATTGAGATAACTCACAGTTTTGTATGAATGGCCGTTGGCACAAGGCTTGGGCCTAGTCACTGCGGAAGATAGCTGCGCAGATCCGTCCTCATCAGCAGCGCAGGAACAAGAGAGCGATTAATGGCCGCCGCTCCCTTGTATGGGCAGGGGCAGGGCTGTTTTGGATTTTTCCATGTCAGCTGTCACTCACCGTTACAAGGCATGGTGGGTTGACACGTCACTGGGACCTCCTAAGGTCCTCAAGAAAAACCATAGAGTTTTCCACCTGATCACATGACCCGCAGGTCCTGTTATGCTACAAACAGGTAGACAATTCAATATATACACTTTTCATACTTATAACTGTATAAATATCAGATAGAACTACTATACAGTTAGTGGGTAAGTGAGAGGTGACAAGGGGAAGACTAGAAAAGAGGGTCCCCGACATCCTAGGGACTCTGACTATGGGGGCCTCTACATAGGTAACGTATAAAATACAGTACCGGGACACCACAGTAGACATGGTGGGGATACTGTAAGGCTAGGTTCAGACTACGGAATCTCCGGGTAGAAAATTTCCGCCCAGAGATTCCGAGTTCCGCCTGCGCCGGCTGAATTAGTCGGCGCTATGACCGTGCGGACACTGCAGTCTCCCATAGACTGCAATGTGTTCCGCGCGGATTTCAGCCTGAAGAAAGAGCACCGCCTTTCTTCAGGCGAAAATCTCCAAACGGATTTTCAAAGTGCATTTTCCGCTTCACAAGTTCCAAAGTGTGAATTTGTGAACGGAAAACCATTCACTACACATTTTAGCAAGCGGAATTTCTGACGGAAATTTTAGGTCTTCATTTCTGTTGGAAATTCCGTAGTCTGAACCTAGCCTAAGACATGGTGGATATACCGAGGAGCAAAAAGACCAAGATCAGATATCAGAAGCTCATAGTAAGAGGAGTGTCAGGAATGATGAGGAGTTTGGTGATGATTATGATTATGTCGTTTTGAACAGGATTTTGGAACCAGGTGAGGAGGAGGTGAGAGGTTTAGAGCAGGAGGGTAGTGGTGGTACTGTCAGCAAGGTAGGACCAGAACACCTGCCAGACGTACCAGATGTAGACCTGCTGGTATGATCAGCTCTGGAGTAGGTGACAGAGGGGAGGGGACGAAGAACCAGTTGCTATGGCCAACTCATTTATGCAAAAAACAGATTCATAGATAATAACATTTACATTGAACATATAGATGTCCAGCAGCTAATGAACAGTGGCCCCTTGTTGTGATTATTGCAAGTCCCAAGTGCCAGACCGCTACTGTTCATAACATTAAGTAAGGCCTTGTTCACACCAATATTTGTGACTCGTGAGCCAAGTTCATTTCAATGGCCAGAGTGTAATCAGCTAGTTACTACATTTGGGTTATTTTCTCAATGTATTTGGGTTTTTACTAGACTGAAAATCTCTGCAAGCCAGGTTTTTCTCAGGAAATGGCCTGAACTTGGTCATTAGCTGACTACACTCAGGCCATTGAAATGAATGGGGCCCGTGCACGTCCGAGCATGGATCTGTCAGTATAACATTTTTACACTTTCCCAACATATCCGTGCCGCAGAGGGACAAATCTTGGTATGGACCCTGCCTTAAATTGACATGTTGTAAAGGTTTTATCCAAGGGCTAAATGCATGGCTTATCTCCAAGATAGGCTATCGGTCATAGATTGAAAGGGTCTGACTCAAGGTACTTCCACCAATCAGCTTTTTGAAGGGTGGGGAACCTCTTTAATATTTACATTGGCTCATATTGGCTATAGTATTGTAACAGCTGAGCAACATATTGCTTGTGCAAGCCTTGCAGCGTCTTCATTGTTTACTTTGGCTTGCATTCGCGAAAACCAGACAGTTCAGGATTGTACAATCTCTGTCATAGTGTGGGAAGCCCTATAAAATGATATATGTCCTGTTCACTCAGTTCCCTTTGTGCAATATGTATGTAGTTATATAAATGAAGATAAAGTGCTTAGAAGTATATCAAGAAGTGACTATGTGCATAATAATGCATGTGTAAATATTTCTCTCCATCTCCCTCTACAATTTTGGAAACTACTTACTAGTTTTGGAAGGAGTTAATTTCCTTTTTAGTCCTTGTAAAAATTTATTTAGGAAAACCTTTTTTCTTTCTTGGGTGTGGGATTTATTGGGATGACAAAATCTTTGGCCAGGAGACAGCATGTTACTGTCATATAGAGAACATTAAGGGGCTCAGCTATAGCGGGTGCGGAGGAGGCAGTCACACCCAGGTCCCTGTGACACAAAGAGGACGCCATTATTATAAATAGCACATGGTAGGTGCGGGCCCTGGTACCGGTTTTGCATTAGGGGCCAAGTGCTTTATGTTTCAGTGAGTGTGGTATGATAGCACGCTGTGCCCGAAGGAGCTGAGACTTGTGGGGGAAGTAAAAGTGCTGCTAAGTTTATCTGGCAGAGATGGCAGATTCCTCATGAATTTAGAGTTGACATTTGACTAAAAGTAATCCTTTCCATACTGTAACTGGATGGGAACGCTTTGGGGTGATGATAACTAGTGTTGAGCGGCATAGGCCATATTCGAATTCGCGAATATTCGCGAATATATGGACGAATATTCGTCATATATTCGCGAATATTCGCATATTCGTCATACCCTCGTTTTATTTTCGCATATGCGAAAATTCGCGTATGCGAAAATTTACATATACAAAATTAGTATACGTGAAAATTCGTATATGCGAAAATTCGCGTATGCTAATTTTCGTATATGCGAATTTTCGCACGCCAGTCTCACACAGTAGTATTAGAGCCTTCTTTACACCACACAAGCTGGAAGCAGAGAGGGATGATCACTGTGATGTGTACTGGGAAAAAAAAAAAAAAAAAAGTCGAATATTCGTAATTACGAATATATAGCGCTATATTCGCGAAATTCGCGAATTCGCGAATATGCGATATTCGCGAATAATATTCGAATTGCGAATATTCGCGAGCAACACTAATGATAACACATGTTCCTCTGAACAGATCTTCACTGAAAATACACATGCATTAGTCTGGACACATTTGGGTCACTGCTTCACTCTACTGACCAAGAAAACCATAGGATTCCGTCAGGAACTTAGGCCACCATGCTAGGCAGACATGTAGATTCCCAAGATTTACCATCTTTGGCACCTGGTCAAGGCCACTTGGCTTGTCTTGCTGGAAGTAAGACCCCCATCACGTCGTGGATACTTAAAGGAGATCTGTAGTACTCATTTTTCAGAATTCCTTGTGCTCGGGCTGCAAAAAGTACAAAATAAACTTTAACTGACCTTCTGACGTTCCCCTGTTGCACCGATATTGATGTCCCGGTCCAGCTATAGCTCCCCACCCAGGGAACTTCTTATGGGGCGGCGGGGTAACTTACAAACTTCATATCCTCACCATCCCTGAGGGCAAAGACATCTGCCAGGGATGGTGAGGATAAAGATTTTACCATATATAACACATTGCCACACGTTATATACTGTATGGTAAAATCTAATGCTCGGTTCCCTTTTAAGGAGGTCAATACTACAGAAAGAGCAGTTATACCTACCCTACCTGGTCAGGCAGCATGGGTATCAAAAATACTATAATTTAACACCTGTGCATTATGTTTTTATACTTAAGTCACCTCTTCTGACTTGGTGATTCACGTTTTATCACAGCCATTGACCGTTCCATTGCTTAAGTCAGCTTCACCGAAGAGGTGAGTTCTAAGAATCTGTGAGGAATATTTAGATAGCTATTAGTCTCCGGAGATTAACAAGCCTTCCCTAATTTGATTAAACCTTGCCCTATGCAGGAATGTAATGGAATGTAAGTAATGTAAGTCATGCTGATCGCATGTACATAGATATTTAATAACACACACAGCAGATACTCTTGCTCTTTTGTATAGTATACGCACAGAAACAAAGAGTAAGGTAGTTTAGGTGTGGCATGTCTCTTCTTGATGTGGACAGTCCATGAAATATTCAAAAAATGAGAAGAAAAAACACTTCAAAATGGCGCACACCAAATAATGAAAAATACAATACTTTATTAATTACGGTACACATGATACACAATACACGGAAACCCTCCAAAAATCAATTAAAACATGCCCATGAAAGGGCAAAAAATCCACATGGGGTGGGGGCCCTGGATCCCACCCCAGGGCGCTCAAACCCCAATATTGTGTGTGCAACTGTCCCCAATAAATGTGTAAACCCAACTTCTGCCTAGTACAACCCAGTCACAGCTGAATAACTACAGATTCATTCTAATGATACACAACCCCACAATTGCAGGGGGTCACAAAGTAGTAGACTACAGACCATATATTTCATTATTTGTTGTGCGCCATTTTGGAGTGTTTTTTCTTTTCTTTTATGAATTGTGAAACTTTTTAAACACAAGGCAGCCCCCAAAGTTTTTCTAGTTTGCACTGTATGCCATGAAATATGCCTTTACGCACCATATCACATTCAGGATACATGTGTTATGGCTACGTAATATAGATGTGTGCATAAGGGTTAAAACAGCTATCCAGGATTAAATATTTCTAAAATATTTCAAAAAAACAGCACCACACCTGTCCTCAGGTTGTACGTGGTATTGTAGCTCAGTTCCATTGAAGTGACTAGAGCAAAGTTGTAATACCGCACACAACCTGATGATAGAGGTGGGGATTTATTTTTAAATTAGCTTTTTTTTTGCATATAGTCTGGGTCTTGACTGGCGATGAGTAAACTTTTCAATGGTTCGGTACAGCTGGCTCATTAAATTTTGCCAAAACTTGTTTGATCTGAACCCAAACTTCACCATTAGCCCTAAAACTTGTGTATAACACTGTCTAAGAGCCCTAAAATCCCTGAATAACACTGTTAGGTCACCAAGGAATGTAACTAATTATTTTCTAAATGTTTTTAAGGCAAACTTAATGTGAAACTTTAGGCAACATGTACGACCCTGGTTAAAGACATGGTATCTAACAGGTTGTATAAAGGCACACTTTGTTAGCACATTTTTTTTATCCTTTTTAAAATGAATACATTTTTCTCAACAATTACCACAAATAAAAACTGGCACGCTTGAATTTGCAATAAATCAGGCTGTTCACAAAAGTGACACAACCCCTCAATAAAATGCCTTTTCACAACAGTAAGTGTGCAAAAGTGATCCAAAACCTTCTTTGCATTGCCTTTACATGGTAATTAATGTACCACAAAAAAAAAAAATGGCACACTTAAAGGGGTACTCCGCCCCTGGCATCTTATCCCCTATCCAAATGATAGGGGATAAGATGTCAGATCGCCGGGGTCCCGCTGCTGGGGACCCCGGGGATCGCCGCTGCGGCACCCCGCCATCATTACTGCACAGAGCGAGTTCACTCTGTGCGTAATGACGGGCGATACAGGGGCCGGAGCAGTGTGACGTCATGGCTCCGCCCCTAATGACATCACGGCCCGTCCCCTTAATGCAAGTCTATGGCAGGGGGCATGACGACCGCCACGCCCCCTTCACAGACTTTTATTGACGGGGGCGGGCCGTGACGTCACGAGGGGCGGAGCCGTGACGTAACGATGCTCCGGCCCCTGTATTGCCCGTCATTACGTGCACAGCGATCTCGCTCTGCGCAGTAATGATAACGGGGTGCTGCAGCAGCGATCCCCGGGGTCCCCAGCAGCAGGACCCTGGCGATCTGACATCTTCTCCCCTATCCTTTGGATAGGGGATAAGATGTCTAGGGGCGGAGTACCCCTTTAAAGAGATTTTGCACAGACTAGATGCAGAATGCTCTTTGCAGTGTTGCTTTACCTACAATCATTGCTTTTGTATGGTCCTACTCCTGTGTTGTTCACTGATCACTGTCCCTCAGATACTCTCTGCTATCACCTGCTTTCTCTAATATGGCTGCTGAAGCTATGTGTATAGGCGTTTATAGTGCCTTTGAAATCACCCCTATACTGTCTCTGAATTACCTGGAAGAGCTATTTGCAAGGCTACTCTGAGGTTACTCTGATGTCAGATGACCTTTCCTCCTTCTTCCTGCCATGTGGCTGATACTATATTGGCAGGTTTGGCCGAAACAAACCGCCTAAGGTTCGATTTATGTCAAACCAAACTTTTAGCAAAGTCCAGACTGAGTTCGACAGGTTATGTTTGGACTTCTGTAGTATTGACACAAGCAAGTGCCCGTCAATGACTGGATGTACAGTCATCAGCCATAACTCCATCCGGCGTCAGGCGAAACAGCATCCCGCCTCCTCCCTCGGACCAATCTCCATCAGACGTCAGCTTCAACTCCCTTCTCCGTCATCCTAAACTCCCTCATCTGAAACTCCGTCATCCCTCAGACAAAAGACCTTCCTGACGTGTAGCAGAGCCGAGTCAGTGTCGGCTCTCTGCTATACGGGTTCTGCTGTACACGCTATTCAGTGTCGGCTCTGCTATACAGACTCTGTAGCACATGTAGTGTCTGTAGTACATGTGCAAGTTTCACAGTTTCGACTCTGCTATACATGCTGTGCAGCATCAGCTCTGCTATGCGGCAGGAAGTTGCGTCTGAGGGAGGCATGACGGCGTTTTGGACGAGGGAGATTCGGGTAAGGGAGGAGGGAGTTGTGGCTGAAGAATGACGGGGATTGGTGTGAGGGAGGAGGCGGGACGCTGTTTTGCCTGACGGGGGATGGAGTTGCGGCTGACGACTGACGGCGATTGGTCCGAGGGAGGAAGTGGGACCCTGTTTTTCCCAGCGCGAGACAGAGTTACGGCTGATGATTGACGATGTCCTAAAATTGACGCTGTATGAATGAAGTGCTGTCCTACCTCTGCCAATGATTGCCTAAACAGGAACTTTCTTGTGTCGAGACTTAAACCAGTAAGTGTTGAGTAGCCGGACCCAGCACCATCAACCGCAGATCAGGGTAGATTCAACCCCTTTAAATCTTTCTGTTGCTCTCATTTCTGGTGTGATAACTGGAAGATTTCTAGTTCTTTTCAAGCATAACATCAACAGACTAGCTTTTATTATAATACTGCACAGTGCATGTCTACAGATGTGTCCTCCACAGTACCGCTATAATAGTGTGCACATCATCTTCACGATCCTGCACTGCTCACTACTTCTCTCTCTCAACATGAGAGCAATCCATTATAAGCCACTTAACTGTAGAAACTCTTTCTCCCTGGCAGGTAGAGCACTTGTCACCTTGGAATGTAATGATAAATCCTTTCATCATGTGAAGCATACAGTACATACCTGACAGGTACAGCGAGACGTCCTCTCTGGACTGTGACATGCTGGAATTCCATACACAATTCTCTCTTGAGAATGTCTCAGTTTCTTCTGTCTTATGACAACTGAGACAAGAAATAAGACAGTTAGAGAAGATATTTTCACACTTGTACATTGCATTGGATATCTGTAGGACCACCTAGGTCAGGACAAGACTTTTGTTGTCTGCACCACCTACTACATATCTGTAATGGGGCTTGTTCTGCACTTTCTCTCCTGGCTCCATCGATTACCTATCGTTCGGTTTTTCTTAAATTATAAATTGCACCCCCCCACCCCACCCTCCACTCCAGCTAGCTCTCTAGTAGTGGTAGTAGGAGCATTAAATATAGCACTGTAGCTGTAGTACTAAATGTTCTACTACAGTAATGTTATCGTTGACACTAATAATGGTTTTCTTCAGAACCCATCAGCAGTATTAGGAGCACAATATATCCCATCATTCCAATGCCCTTTTATTACTCTAGTACTGATATTATTACCGCATGAATACCTACATTATTTGCATTTATTACCATATTTTTCACCGTATAAGACGCACTTTTTCTTCCCCAAAACTGGGGGGGGGGGAAAGTTGGTGCGTCTTATACGGCGAATACACCCCTATCGCGGCGGTCCCTGCGTCCATCAACGGCCGGGACCCGCGGCTAATACAGGACATCACCGATCGCGGTGATACCCTGTATTAACCGTTCAGACGCGTGATCAAAGCTGACCGCCGCGTCTGAAGCGAAGGTGACACTAACCAGGCTGCTCAGTCGGGCTGTTCGGGACCGCCGAGGTTGAAATCGCGGCGTCCCGAACAGCTTACAGGACACTGGGAGGGACCTTACCTGCCTCCTCGGTGTCTGCTCTGTGCTGGGATCCCCTGCATGGCCGGCGCTCTCCTTGGACGCCATCACGTCGTCGCGCACGCCGTCCCGTCATCCAATAGGAGCGGCGTGCGGAGCGATGTGATGACGGCGACGGAGAGCGAGGATACCGGGGAAGAAGACGCCTGGAGCGTCGGGGACACTACGGGGACGCGGCGACAGCGATGAAGCGACATCCAGGGCAGCGGTGACGGGTCCAGAGCGGCGGGGACACGTGAGTATTACCTCCTATCCAGTGGTCTTCAACCTGCGGACCTCCAGATGTTGCAAAACTACAACTCCCAGCATACCCGGACAGCCAACGGCTGGGAGTTGTAGTTTTGCAACATCTGGAGGTCCGCAGGTTGGAGATCACTGTTGGGTTCAGAATCTTTTTTTTCTAGATTTTGCACCTTTAAAATTGGGTGCGTCTTATATGCCGGTGCGTCCTATAGGGCGAAAAATACGGTAAATGCTATCGTACTAAGCATTAGAAAGGATCTACTGTATCTTGTGTATACGCTTTTGTTCTCTTCATAAGACAGAAAGCAAAACATTATTTTATTTTACTTGTCTGCACAAGCCCGAGCCTACTGTATTATATATTATGTTAGGCAGGGTTCACAATGCTTTTGGGTTCTAAAAGGTATGCCAAAGTAAACCGGGATGTACCTACTGTGGGCCCATTCTGTTTGATGGACTAAACAGAATCTATTAGTGACTACGTTCACTCTGTTTCCCAAACTCAAGCACCAAGCACTACAGACTGCTTCAAAGTCACACTAAATACAAGTATATATAGACATAGCTTTTTGCCATTTTTCCAACCGAAGGAGTAGCTAACGGGGGGAGGGCAGAAGGGGTGGAGAACCAGGGCCAATGTACTTGGTAGGGTCCAATTACTGTGGGCAAGAGAAGGGTTACACGATAAAGACCACCCCTTGCGTTCTATTCAAATAGATCCATGTCCTCATGACAGATTGTTGAATATTATGGGGGGCACAGGCCCATACTCATACACTTTGTGTCTTTTGCCTACCAGACTGAACACATGCCAGAGTATTACAACGGTACATTGCTGCTTACTGTGTCATGGGCCATCAGAAGCTTATGCCCTAAACTGGTCCTCTCTTTATAGATGTGTGGGTGGGGATCACTTTTGTTATATGGAGACACTTCAGCTGTGTGGGGGCACTATCAAGGTAAATAATTAGTAAGGGGGCACTTTCAATGTTTAGGGGAAATAAGTGGACACTAATAATATTTAGAGGGTATTAAGGGACGCTAGGGGGCATTATAACTGAAAAGGGCACTAAGGGGGCAATATTGCTGTGTAGGGGTAGTATGGGGGCACAATTATTCTGCAGAGGGCACTAAGAAAGCTGAGCACCATTCATAATGTATGGAAGGCTGTAAGGTGGCCCTTTGTGTAGGGGGGCACAAAGACTCTGAGGTAAGCTCTAAAGGGCACTAATGTGTACGGGCAGTAATGGGGCACTATTTCTGTATGCACAATGGAGGGAACCATTATGCCTACAGATAGAGTGTGCTAATACTGTGTAGGTCACTATTACTATCTGTGGCACTGCCAGTTTACCCGTTTTTCGGGGATAACGTTAATTGCTGAGCCTGATGGCGTATGGGCTGGAAAAAGTGAACAACTCCAAACAGTAGTATCTTTTTTGTTGTCACCTGTAATATCTTGTATGATTTTTAGAACCTGTATAGAACTTACTAGAATGTATTAACTCCTAAATGTTCGTGACACCAGGGCATGGTTAACAGTAAGTAAGCACCCGAAGGTAGCTCTGCTATCCCTAGGTTAGGCAGGGTAATAATAGTCCAAGACCAGGTTAGGGTTAACGGTAGCTTTACTGAGGTAGACAGATGGTAATAGTCTTTACAGCTAGGCCAGGATCCCAGAGAGGGGACATTGCAGCTTGCTGGGACTTTCAGTGTTTGGACAGACTTCAACTCAGCTACGCTGATTATAATAGTCTTGACTATACACTTGACTGTAGGTAGTGACAGCAGACATAGATTACTTGACTTACTGACATGTGGCTGCAGGTTAGGCTTGAGGCCTCCAGATGTGCTGGACACTGGCTTTGAGATATCTGGTCTTTACTGTATCTCAGCAGGAGTCATAAGAGAGAGATTGTAATGGCTGCCCCTCTTATAAAGGGGGGCTGAGCCAGAAGCCCATAGGTCAAGCTGCAGGTCACCTGATTAGCTGGTGCTCCGTGAGTAACAAACGTGACAACAACATCATGTGACTGACTCAAAGGTCCTTAAAGGAGTAGTCCAGTAGTGAACAAGTGGTGAACAACTTGTCCCCTATCCTAAGGATAGGGGATAAGTTGCAGATCGCGGGGGGTCCAACCGCTGGGGCCCCCTGCGATCTCCTGTACGGAGCCCCTACAGCCCGCGCGAAGGGGGTGTGTCAACCCCCACACGAAGCGGCGGCCGACACGCCCCCTCAATACAACTCTATGGCAGAGCCGGAGCGCTGCCTTCGGCAATCTCCGACCCTGCCATAGAGATGTATTGAAGGGGCGTGTCAGCCGCCGCTTAGTGCGGGGGTCGACACCCGATATCTGGCCGGAGAGCCTGGCCCCTGTACAGAGAGATCGCAGGGGGCCCCAGCGGTCGGACCCCCCCCCCCCCCCCGCGATCTCAAACTTATCTCCTATCCTTAGGATAGGGGATAAGTTTTTCACCACTGGACTACCCCTTTAAAGGTCCTTTATACATAACACACATAAGATATATATATTTCTATGGGGGAGACACTGCAGGAGAGCCCCTAAAAAAAGAGGGACTCAACCTGACAGGACCTAAGTACTGTATGGGACTATATCCCTTACTGGGACATCCCATCTCCATTCTACAAATCGTGCATAGTTCCGGTGGTCAGACCCCTAATAAGCAGCTTGTTATATCCTATCCTGTGAGTAATGGATAACTTCTTTAGATGAAATATTATTCAACATAGTCTATAGGAAATTATCTTATGCCACTGGATGCCAAAGATCTGACCCTACGCCAAGGAATCATCAAACACTGAACTTTTTATTGCTAGGCAATGGTGGACTCAAGTATGTTTCCTTCAAGCACATATATGGCCCACTTCAATGTAAAGCCATTTAAAGTTAAGTATTAACATATTATTTGCTTTCTGGCCACTTACTGATAGAAAGAACATTCCATTCTGCACAAAAGTTGTTTTTAAGTTGAGGGCAGTGTTTCTTAACCAGGGTGCCTCCAGCTGTTGCAAAACTACAACTCCCAGCATGCCCGGACAGCCAACGGCTGTCCGGGCATGCTGGGAGTTGTAGTTTTGCAACAGCTTGAGGCACCTTGGTTGGAAAACATTCCTGCAGCCAGTTGTACTGTAGCAATAGGCCCTCTGGCAGGTTAAGGTTGAGCCCTGTTCACATGTGGCAGATTTTGACAGATACCTCTCTCATCAATGGTGATAAAAAGCTGCATCTCATGAATGGGAATGGGGTCTCTGCAACCTGGTCATATGCTATTAAAAATCTTCATACACACTCTGCAACCGAAATTAGTATTGGCCCCATAGTCCCACTGAATGACAATAGCCTAGGACAGCATGGGCTATAAATACAGTCCTGAACATGCACATTAAAGGGGTTATCCAGGAAAAACTTAGTAAATTACTTCTATTAAAAAATCGTAATCCTTTCAGTACTTATGAGCTGCTGAAGTTGAGTTGGTCTTTTCTGTCTAAGGGCTCTCTGATGACACCTGTCTCGGGAACTGTCCAGAGTAGAAGCAAATCCCCATAGCAAACCTCTTCTACTCTGCAGTTCCCGAGACAAGCAGAGATGCCAGCAGAGAGCACTGTTGTCAGACAGAAAAGAACAACTCAATTTCAGCAGCTGATAATTATTGCAAGGATTGATATTTTTTTTTTAATAGAAGTAATTTACAAATCAGTTTAACTTTCTGGAGCTAGTTGATATAAAAAAATAAATTAAAAAAAAGTTTGTTCCTGGAATACCCCTTAAAGCAGAGACCATATACCATCTATTACTGCCAGCCTAATGCTCGTTCAGCCAATAACTATTTTTCCTAACCCCCCCCCCCCCCCATTAACATGTATGCATTACTCCACCAAGCGTGCATGCATTCTCAATATGGAAGTAGGAGTAAGCTGCTGCCAGACACTTCTGGTGCTGTCTCAACCCAAGGCAGAAAACAAGAATCATATGCTGAAATTCAGTATTACCGATCCATCTCCCTATATACTCATTTGAGAGTTGCCCGTTTATGTAGAAACAACAATTATTTAATAAGTATGAGCCTTTATTATTTATTATTATTCTTTTTAATTATAATACAATAAGTGGAGTTGACAATTGGAGTGATTTTTTATTTCCTTTTTTTGTTTAAAGGGGTATTCCAGGCAAAAACTTTTTTTTATATATCAACTGGCTCCGGAAAGTTAAACAGATTTGTAAATTACTTCTATAAAAAAAATCTTAATCCTTCCAATAGTTATTAACTTCTGAAGTTTTCTGTCCAACTGCTCAATGATGATGTCACGTCCCGGGAGCTGTGCATGATGGGAGAATATCCCCATAGGAGCTGGACAGCTCCCGGGATGTGAGTCATCAGAAAGCAGTTAGACAGAAAACAGCAACTCAACTTCACAAGCTAATAACTATTGGTAGGATTAAGATTTTTTAATAGAAGTAATTTACAAATCTGTTTAACTTTCTGGAGCCAGTTGATATATATAAAAAAAAGTTTTTGCCTGGAATACCCGTTTAATTTCTGAAAAGACATACTCCCAGTACTAGGAGTAGATTAGACCCAACAAATAACATTTTTCCGAGAGCCCATCTGTCACATATAGAGAACAAGCACATAAGTGACCTTGTATAGGTGAAACCTCATTTGTGCTTCTTGTCAGATCCAGGATCAGAAGATCTCCTTGTTCTCTTTCTCTGATCATTTATTAGGTCCTGCTGCACACAAGGATATGCCAGCTCAACCAATCAGTGCCTACAGTGGTGATACACCTACTTACTACTGATTGGCTAAGTGGGCACTTATTTATGTCAAGTTCAAGACCTGGAAGTGCTACGCAACAGGACTGGGCATCTTTGGAAAAGCAGTGGTAGGAGAGAGGGGCAGGTAAGTATATTTATTTATTTGATTGTTTTTACCCCATCTTGTCAACATTAAATTGTAAAAGTTATTCACTGGACAACCCTTTTATATACTCTATGCCCTATAGTTAAAGTGTCCCTCTCATTAGAAATAACTTTTGATTGGATGGAATCTGACTGTTCGGACCCCTCACCAATTATTAGAACAAGCCAAAGAACATGTGCAATTATGCACTAAACTCCCCAAATTGATTGCTGCAATCCCTGCCTCACTGCATGAGACGAGCTCCATTACAAGTCTATAGAGTCTCCAGCACAGCGGGCAATGAAGGGCATAACTGTGTGCTTCTCTCAGCTCATTCTAGGGATCGATGGGGGGTAAGTTTTACCCCTGAGGAAGTTAGCAAGTAGGTTGCGAAACATGTGAGATTCCTTTCCCACCACTTAAACATTATGGGCAGATTTTTCCTAGGTTTTTTGGTTTGTTACATTATTTTTGATCGTCTTATATCTCTTCTCATTTCTAATGACAGGGACACTTCAAAATAGTTTTTCATGCCTATTATTACTATGAAATAATAGCTATGGTTTCTTATTCAGACCCAAGTTATATGCAAAAGTTTTATTTTCAAATACTTTCATGTAAAAAAACTAAAAATTAATTTAAAAAAAAAGTTTTAATAAAGTTTTTCCATACAAATTAAGTAATCAAGATCTCAAGGCAAATAGGGCAGGCCACTAACATTTTAAATATGTGTAGGTTTTCAATCTCTTTCTACAAATATATATTTTATAAATAGTTATAAAAGAAATCTAACATGTTCAGCCTGCCTTTTTTAAAGAAAAACTATTTAAACAAAAAAAAAAAAAAAAACACTATATGTACCTCCATCTGTAGCCCTAACATCTGGGAGGATGTCACAGTGTCACTGGTTCAGTTGGGACACCCCACAGTGCCAATATCTTATGCTGACCCATAATGATTTACTTTGCCATAGTTGGCTGAGCAGCACTCTGATGTCCTGGGCCTCTGCACCCGGAAGGGGATCGCGATGTAGCCCGGTGAAGTGAAAAAAACGGACCCGTAGGGCTGATTGCTGTTAGGATTAGGGTTATTATTAGGGGCTAGGGTTAGGATTAGGCATAGTGGTTAGGATTAGGATAGAGGCTACATGGGGACAGAAGGAGGTAAGTATAGTTTTTGTTTTGTTTAGTTTTTTTTTAAAAGGCAGCCTGGCCATGTTTTTTAAAACATATTTTTTGCCGGGCAACCTCTTTAATACCTAACTACAAAAACAAAGCAACTGGAAACCCAAATAAGGCATATGCAAAATCACAACAATGAAAAGACACTGGCCCTCATTTACTATTGCAAACCCGACATGTTTTGTTGGGTTTTCAACCAGATTCTGTCTGCGCCAAATTTTGTGCCAGAATTGAAAAAACCCGCTGTGGAAAAGGGGGCATGGTCTCCGAAAAGGGACGTGTTCCCGACATTTTCACAAAAACCCAACATATTTACTAAGGTTTCCACATAAAATGTGGTGGATTTGAGCTGAGGAAAACCAGACAGATCAGAGCATGTGTAAAAAAAGCAAAATGTAGGGAAAGTGGAAAATGTAGATAAACCTTAGTAAATACCATGGAAAATAAATTGTAGGGAATTAAAACCCACAAAGAAACCTACACAACACTCTTAGTAAATGGGCCATTGAGTTCACTTCAGGATCACAATAAGACACAATACAATAAGTTTGATCCTTTTTCCTATTTGCTGGGCATCTGTATTGTCTTCTCTGAATTCACAGAACCCTTCCAGAGATTCTATACCGTGCTTGACAACACTGTCATAAAGAATCCAATACTTGACACACCCAATATTCTTCAGGACTGTGTTAAAATACAATACATAGACCGTCCCCATAACTACTGAGGTGAGTCATTAACTCAAACAAGTTAGAACCTCAGCAGATGTCTTCTCCTGCCATTGTAACAACTGCTTCTTATGGGAAATATCACTGCATGTGCATACTATAGATATTGGCTTTAGCTCTGTTGAGCCCAATTCTGGAGAACCTGAATTGGCACAATGGCCCACATTTCATACAACAACTGCACATATCTTAAAGGGGATTTCTTTTCAAACCATGACCAGGCGGCAGAGATCGGCAGAAGTTCCTCAGTGATATCAATGTACGCTGTTGCCTCAATGGTCACAGACATTTGTTGTTGCATGTGACCACTGAGACCTGTGATTTGTCGGAGTGTCCAGTGCACAGTGTACGATCATGTAACCGAGGTCCTTCTTCTGAGTAGCCTGGAGAGGCAAAGGCGTAGGACTGGAGATTGTGGAGAGGTGACTTTGGTTTCTTAATTCTTCTGCCTATCCCTTCTGCCTGGTAATTTATTTAAAAGGGGCGGAATACTGCTTAAAGGGGTACTTTGCGCCTAGACATCTTATTCCCTATCCAAAGGGGATAAGATGTCTGATCGCGGGGGTCCTGCCATTGGGGACCACTGCGATCTCGGCTGCGGCACCCCAGACATACGATGCACGGAGCAAACTTCACTCCGGATGACTGGAGATGTGGGGTAGAGGCACGGCCACGCCCCCTCAATGGCACTGCACCCAACTATCTAAATGAATGCCGGGTGCTGCACAGAGATCGTGGGGGCCCCAACAGCGGGATCCCTGCGATCAGACATCTTATACCCTATCCTAGCGCCGCCCACTCAATGCAAGTCTATGGGAGGGGGCATGATGAACACCACACCCCCTCCCATAGACTTGCATTGAGGGGGGTGGGGTGTGATGTCACGAGGGGGCGGAGCCATGACGACACGAGTTCCCGGCGCCAGCCATAAGTGTTGGGAACATTTTGTTCTGAACGCTATGCAGAGGAGTACCCCTTTAAGCTTTTTAATATACTTCATAAAAAATTGCTTAGTTTAATTACTAGCACACAGGATTACCGTAATATTTTTAGCCTAAAATCTACCTGCGTGTTATACGCCGATAAGCCGCTGCAGTTCAATGATTTAAAGTGGGCACTTTAAATCAATGAACTGCAGCGGCTTTTGCAGGTGCAGAGACCTGCCGTCGCTGCCGGCTTCTCTGCCCCTGCCTGTCCTGGGGTCCCTGCTGCCGGCCCTTCTCTCCCCCTAGCTATCGGCGCCGCTGCCCCTTCTCTCCCCCTGGCTATCGGTGCCGCTGCCCCATTGCCGGCGCCGATAGCCAGGGGGAGAGAAGCGGTGCTGGCAATGGGGCAGCGGTGCCGATAGCTAGGGGGGAGAGAAGGGGCAGCGGTACCCATTGCCGGCGCCGCTGTCGCGTTGCCTCCCCCATCCCCGGTTGTATAATTACTTCTTTTACCCAAATATCCTTGGTAAAATGAGGGTGCGTGTTATAGGCCGGTGCGTGGTGTACCCCCATAAATACAGTATTTTTTTGCATAGACAACATCATTGGATCTAATCATATGTGTCTATAAGGATCTATAACACAATACAAAGGTGGCATACTGTGAAAATGTAATTGCTGTAATGATTATTACAAATACTGGCATTTATACCATGTTTTAATGTTATTTTAACTAATGTTACCAGGCTAAGTGTATACTATTGATATTTGTTTAATAAATCACATATTTTATTTAAACCAGCTACATCTTATTTCCTTGCATTTCCATAATTGGAAGGTTACATTTTAATAAGTTTACACCTTGAGGTCTAAATTCCCTCTGTTTTGGTTATTATTTACTTTTAGGCATTTTTGGGTATAGTGCAACTCAGTACCTCGATCTAAAAAAGACCACTAGGGGTCCCCATCCAATCCAGAACATAATCCTGTCTGGCTGCAGCCTCATCTTTGTCCCAGTTAAAGCACAGGCTGGGACAAAGTCCAGGTGGGACTAGCTCTCCTCTGTGCTCACTTGTCCTGACTAGAAGACTCCTGTCTAAGGAGGGGGTTACAGAGCAGCCAGCAGTGATTGCATGAACAGACCCAACACAGGACAGCAGACTGAGGGAGTGAATGCATGGTGAGTGAGGACAAGAGAATGACACGCCCTCTCTGGAGCACAGGACGAAAAACAAAGTGAGCACCAAAAAGAAGGTATTTGTGAGAGAAATATGTGCTAGACACATAAAAATATGTACATGATCAGGATTAGGTACTAAGGAACATATTTTTATGGGAAATGACAGGTACTCTTTAAAAAGTACCTGTCATTTGCAAAAAATTTTTATATATGTAGAAAATTACATTTTATGTATATTTGTAATATACATTGGTTAAAAATCTTTTTTTTATATTTTTGGGTGAAAAAATGCCCACCCTTCAGCTATTGCCTGTGTGTATCTGTGCATAGACCAAATACAGGAAGTGTGGGTGGACGAGTCGGGCTCTGTACACTAAGGACAAGATGGGCTCTATACACTGATGACAAGCAGGGCTCTGTACACTAAGGACAAGATGGGCTATGTACACTGAGGACAAGCAGGGCTGAGGACAAGCAGGTGTAACAGTCCTACAGGCTCACCTGGGTCAGAGGACTGCTGGCTGGAGGTAGGAGTGGAGCCCAGTGGCAAGGACCTCAGGCAGGTAGTAAGTGCAGGAAGTCTGGCAGAGGCGTAGTCAGTAGGCAGGCGGTGGATCAGGGCAGGCGGCAGTAAGCGTGGTCAGACAATCCAGATGGCAAAGGTGGTAGCAGTTCAGTAGGTAGGGACAAAGCAGAAGAGTAGTCGGTAGGCAATGCCTGGTCAGCAGTGGACTTCAGTAGTAGCAAGAACAGCAGATGAGGAGAAGCTTGATCAAGGCTCAGGAGCTCAATAATCAGCAAGCTAGAGTGCAAGGGGCTGGACTTATATAGGGAAGTGCCAGGTGTGGGGAATCAAGGGTGATGAGCAAGGCTTGGCAAGACTGAGGTTACATAATAGGTTTCAGGGAGGAATGTCCAGAGAAGACGGTAGCCTAGTAAGCAGGGCTACCGCCTGGGATGTGGCTGGTCAAGGGTTCGAATCCCGACAGTACTCCCAGTACTCCCCCCCCCCCCCCCCCCTTCCAAGGTGACCTCCGGGCACCGCAGGGGCAGGCTTACCGGGATGCCGTTGGTGGAACTCTTTTACCGGTCTGGAGGCATGGACATTTTCTTCTGGCTCCCAGGAGTTATCCTTGGGAGGGTAACCCTCCCACCCAATTAGGTGTTGTAGTCTTCCCCCGGTGGATCCTGGAGTCGAGGATCTTTGCGACCACGTATTCTTCTTCACCCTGTACCCTGACGGGTGGTGGAGGGGGGAGTGGCGGCCTGTGAAGGTGTTCACGTATGGCTTGAGGAGTGAGCAATGGAAGACAGGATGCATCCTAATGGAGTCCGGAAGGTCGAGCCGGAACGTGACCTCGTTGATTTGTGCAGTGATCCGGAACGGACCCATGTATCTTTGGGCCAACTTTTTGGAGGGGACCTTCAATCTGAGGTTCCTGGTGGACAGCCACACCTTGTCTCCCACATGGAAGCCCAGGGTGGGTTTGCGACGTCTGTCTGCTCCCTGTTTAAAATGCCTCTGGGGAGCTGGAGGTTGTCTATAATGTTCTTTTGTGCCTCCTGTAGGGTTGTTAGGCGTTCGGCCACTGCTGGGAGGGGGGAGGCAACGGGCAGGTGGGGAATGAACACTGGGTGCGAGCCTGTGTTAGCAAAGAAGGGGCTATGCTTGGTTGAGCTGTGCTCAGCATTGTTGTAGGCGAACTCGGCCGTGGGGAGATGGTCAAGCCAGTCATCCTTAAGGTGGGAGCTGAAACCACGTAGGTACTGCTCTAGGGTCTGATTAGTTCTCTCAGTCTGCCCGTTTGACTGAGGGTGGAAAGCGGAGGACAGGTTTACTTTAACCCCAAGCGCCAGGCAGAAGTTCTTCCAGAACTTTGAGGCAAATTGTATGCCTCGGTCGGAGACCACTTCGCCCGGGATCCCATGCAGCCTGAAGACCTCTCTGAGAATTAGATCGGCCGTCTGTTTGACGGTGGGTATACTTTTGTAGGGGATGAAATGGGCCATCTTGGTGAGACGGTCGACTACGACCAGGATGGTGTTCATCCCTTTTGAAGGAGGAAGGTCTACCACAAAGTCCATGGAGATCGAGCCCCAGGGGCGGGAGGGAATAGGGAGGGGTTGTAACAGACCCAAGGGAGAGGAACGAGGAGTCTTATTGCGGGCACAGTCCGCACACGAGGAGATGTACCTCTTGATGTCCTCCTTGTATGTTGGCCACCAAAAGGAGCGGGAGAGAAGCTCCTGGGTCTTTCTTGTGCCAAAATGGCCGGCCAGCTTGGAGTCATGGTTGAGTTTGAGCTCTTCGAGCCGTGCGATTTCTGGTACATATAGTTGTAGGTCCTGATGAAACCAGGCATAAACGTAAGGCTGATATTCCCTGTGAGGTGGCTCCATCTGGCCTGTCTGGCAGAGAGCTCTCTTAGTGCTGCGGATGAACTCGAGGTTCTTGTGGTCAGTTAGTACGATTATGGGGTTGGTGGCTCCCTCCAGCAGGTGTCTCCGTTCGGAGAAGGCATCCTTGATTGCCAGTAGTTCTTTGTTCCCGATGTCATAGTTCTCCTCGGAGGGGGACATCTGGCCGGAGAAATATGCACACGGGTGTAATAGCATCCTCTCCCCTGTCCGTTGTGACAAAACTGCCCCCACCGCGGAGTCTGATGCATCCACTTCGACTGTAAATGGAAGCTCAGGGTTCGGGTGGATTAGGATTGGGGCAGAAGTGAAGAGGAGTTTAAACTTGGTGAAGGCCTCCTGGGCCTCGGGTGTCCAGGAGAAGGGGACTGCCTTCTTGGTGAGTTGGGTGATTGGTGCTATGACCTTGGAGAAGTTCCGGATAAACTTCCGATAGAAGTTGGTGAAGCCAATGAATCTTTGTATCTCCTTCTCGTTTTTCGGAATTGGCCAGTTCATCACAGCTTGGACCTTCCCCGGGTCCATACTTAGGCCCTCTGGGGAGATGATGTATCCGAGGAACTGAGTGGTGGTTCGCTCAAACTCGCATTTCTCTAGCTCGATGTAGAGAGAGTTCTGTCGGAGTCTCTGCAGTACCCTGCAGAAGTGTTCGCGGTGCTGCTCGAGGTCTTCAGAGAAGATCAAGATGTCATCCAGGTAAACGACTACAAAAAGATCCAGCATGTCCCTGAGGATGTCGTTAATGAATTGCTGGAATGTGGCGGGAGCATTGCAGAGTCCGAAAGGCATGACCAGGTACTCGAAATGACCATAACGTGTCCGGAAAGCTGTCTTCCATTCGTCCCCAGGGCGGATTCGGACGAGGTTGTAGGCCCCTCGAAGGTCGAGTTTAGTGAAGATCTTCGCTGCCCGGAGTCTCTCAAGGAGTTCTGAAATCAGTGGGAGCGGGTACCGTTTTTTTACGGTTATGTCGTTAAGCTTTCTGTAGTCTATGCAGGGACGCAGGGAGGAGTCTTTTTTCTCTACGAAGAAAAAAGGGCCTCCCGCAGGGGAGGTGGAGGGCCGGATGAACCCCTTCCTCAGGTCCTCGTCCAGGTACTCTTTCAGAGCCTTGAGTTAAGGCTCTGAGAGGGAGTAGATACTGCCAAAGGTTATTTCGGCCCTGGGCAACAGTTCTATAGGGCAGTCGTAGGGTCGGTGTGGTGGCAGCTTGTCTGCGTTTTTCTTGTTGCAGACATCCTGGAACTCACGGTATTGAGGGGGTGGCAGATCCTTGACGGATAGTTTTGAGATGGTGGTGTCTTCGGGTGGAAGGACGGGTTTGTGGGACTAATTTAGCGAGCAGAACTGGGACGGGAATCGTATGCAGCGGGTTTCCCAGTCCACCAAGGGGTTGTGGGTGGCCAACCATGGGATGCCCAAGATCACTGGGAACTTCGGGGAGGCGATCAGAGAGAAGTGGATCTTTTCACGGTGATCTGGTACTATGAGGAGTTGTAGTTCGGTGGTCTCGTGAGTGCCCGGCCCCGAGGAGACTGGGGATCCGTCAATGGTTTCCAGGTGAACGGGGGATGCCTTGATTGTCAATGGATTGTTCTTTTCGCGGGCGAAGGTTAGGTCCATGAAGTTGCCTCCCGCCCCGGAGTCTAACATCGCTGAACAGGGAAGTTGTCGCCCCTCAATGTCGATGAGGATGGAGACGATGAAGTGGGATCCATGAGCCGCCGTGTTGTTATTTTCAGGGGCTGCATGCGGAGTTGGAGTCTGTAGTTGCTCCTTTAGCTCCGTGACGGCAATAGTCTTTTGGATCTTATGAGGACATTTGATGGCAAAATGACCTGGCTCCCCACAGTAGAGGCAGAGGTTTTCTGCCAGCCTTCTCTCCTTCTCAGCTGTGGATAGAGACCTAAGTAGAGCATCGACCTGCATAGGTTCAGTTACTGACTGGGGGTCGTGCTGGGTGGTGGAAGAGAAGGAGTAAGTGATTCTGTGGTCCGAGGACCAGAGTCTTTCTTTCTACCTCTCAGAGAGTCTTTGATCTATCAGGATGCATAACTGAATGAGGTCATCCAGATAGTCCGGGGCCTCAACTCTGGCGAGTTCGTCCTTTATTAATTCGGACAGGCCTCGCAGGAATTGGCTTCTCTGTGCTGCTGGGTTCCAGGTGGTGTCCGTGACCCAACGGCGAAACTCGGCGACGGAGCGTCTCCCTTGCCGCAGACCATGTAGTCGATCCTCGGCTGTCGCACAGCGGTTGGGGTCATCGAAGACTTGGCTCATGGCGGTGATGAAGTTGTTTAGGTTGTCCAGGAGCTGACTGTTAGTCTCCACATATGGTGATGCCCATGCTAATGCTTCATCCGTCAGGAGATTGACCACGAATAGCACCTTCTTTTTCTCGGTGGTGAAGGGGGTCGGGTACATCTGAAAATAGATGCAGCATTGGTTTAGAAACCCCCGATACTGGCATTTGTTGCCGCTGAATCTTGATGGGAGTGGCATGCGGGTGTCTGGGGACAAGCCTCGGACGTCCAGGAGTTGCCTCTGTAGTTCAATAATCGCCCTCTGTTGGCTTTGGACTACGCCTTGGAGCTGGACAAATTTCTCCTGATATGTAGTACCAAATTCTTGAAGTTCGAGGACTTGCTTACGCAGAGTGGCCATTGCGGACTCCATAGTGTAGCTGATTATTCTGTAACAGTTCTACAGGCTCACCTGGATCAGAGGACCGCTGGCTGAAGGTAGGAGTGGAGCCCAGTGGCCAGGACCGCAGGCAGGTAGTAAGTGCAGGAAGTCTGGCAGAGACATAGTCGGTAGGCAGGCGGCGGATCAGGGCAGGCGGCAGTAAGCGTGGTCAGACAATCCAGATGGCAACGGTGGTAGCAGTTCAGTAGGTAGGGACAAAGCAGAAGAGTAGTCGGTAGGCAATTCCTGGTCAGCAGTGGACTTCAGTAGTAGCAAGAACAGCAGATGAGGAGAAGCTTGATCAAGGCTCAGGAGCTCAATAATCAGCAAGCTAGAGTGCAAGGGGCTGGACTTATATAGGGAAGTACCAGGTGTGGGGAATCAAGGGTGATGAGCAAGGCTTGGCAAGACTGAGGTTACATAATAGGTTTCAGGGAGGAATGTCTAGAGAAGACGGTAGCCTAGTTAGCAGGGCTACCGCCTGGGATGTGGCTGGTCACGGGTTCGAATCCCAACAGCAGGGCTCTGTACACTGAGGGCTCTGTGCACTGAGGATAAGCATGGCTCTGTACACTGAGGACAGGCAGGGCTCTGTACACTGAGGACAAACAGCTCTTTGTATACTGAGGACAAGCAGGGCTCTGTACACTGGGGACAAGCTGGGCTCTGTACACTGAGGAAAAGCAGTCAGTCAGCATCACATTGCCATACCCGCCTGTGCTTGTGATGCTTTTAAAGGGGTATTCCAGGATAAACTTTTTTTTATCAACTGGCTCCAAAAAGTTAAACAGATTTGTAAATTACTTCTATTAAAAAATCTTAATCCTTTCAATAATTATCAGCTGCTGAAGTTGAGTTGTTGTTTTCTGTCTGGCAACAGTGCTCTTTGCTGACATCTCTGCTTGTCTCAGGAACTGCACAGAGTAGAAGAGGTTTGCTATGGGGACTTGCTTCTAAACTGGGCGGTTCCCGAGACACATGTCATCAGAGAGCACTTAGACAGAAAAGAACAACTCAACTTCAGCAGCTCATAAGTACTAAAAGGATTAAGATTTTTTTTATAGAAGTCATTTACAAATCTATAGTTAAAAAGAGGTAGTTCGGCACAGCTTAGTTTGTGATCCCTGGTTAGTAAGCACTATAGCAGCATGCATATAAGAAGTAGGTGGTGCTCTGACCATAAGGAAGGTAAATCCATATATATTTGCAGATGTGTAGAAAAAAGTCGGCCACTCACCGGTCTTCTTCTTTCAGCAAATTTCTTTATTAAAGCACATACTCACAACCGTGTTGCCCAGGGAGAAGACATAGATGGTAACGAGCAGGGGGGGGCACCACTGAGAGGCGACAAGACTGTTTCGCACTAAATAAGTGCTTCAACTGGCCTAACTCAGAACCGGAACTTCACACCTTATATACAGGTGAATAATCACTATCACCTATCACCTACTTAACACCTTGTGACGTACATCACTGTGGGAGGGGAAAATAGAGGGAAAAAATGAATGCCTAGTTATTTGACTCTTATAGCGGTAATCTTATTGATCGAAAGCATACACTTAGTATAATCAAAAACATACTGAAACATCAACCTTATCGTTGAGTCCCAGAACCCCCAGGGAATCAGTTGAAAGTATCCAGTGTGTTTCTCTCCTGAGAAGATTTTTCTCTGTCTTGATGCCTGGTTGTGCTGTGACTCTTTCGATGCCGGCAAAACGCAGTGTTTCCGGGCTTCCTCCGTGTGTCTCTATTACATGCGAAATAAATCTAGGTGCGCCTTTCTTTGTGCGCAGGGAGCAAATGTGCTCCCTAATTCTAGCACACAATTATCTTATAGTTTTTCCGATGTAATAGAACCCACAAGGGCAGAAGATAACATACACAACGTTTTTAGTTTTACAGGTAATCAATTCATTGACTGTGTGGTGCACAGGGCCAATCCTGAATGATCTTTGGCATAAGTTAAACCTGCAAAAATTACAGTTTTTACATTACAGTAGTTCCCTTTCAGGGTTTTTTCAGTAAGCCAATCACTTCCTTTCTTTTTCTTCTCTTCTCCTGAACTGTGCTGTTTTAGAATATCCCCTAACATTTTGTTTCTTCTATATGACATAAGCTGTTTATTAATTGCTATTTCTTTTATTTCCTCATCCATCTCCAGAATAAACCAATTCTTTCTCACTGCTCTTTCAATGATTTAATTTGCAGGTGTGTTCTGAAATGTAAAAGTAAACCTTTTCGGGGGAGTTATTAATTTTTAAGTGTTTTTTTTATTTATTATTTTCGAACCCAATAGCTCTATTCGTGTTTTTTGTTCTGCTTTTTCTCTTTCCTTTTTAACAAGTGTCTGAGGATATTATCTTTCCGCTTATGTCATATAGAAGAAACAAAACTTTAGGGGATATTCTAAAACAGCACAGTTCAGGAGAAGAGAAGAAATAGAAAGGAAATGATTGGCTTAGTGAAAAAACCCCGAAAGGGAACTTTCAATGTAAAAACTGTAATTTTTGCAGGTTTAACTTATGCCAAAGATCGTTCAGGATTGGCCCAGTGCACCACACAGTCAATGAATTGATTACCTGTAAAACTAAAAACGTTGTGTATGTTATCTTCTGCCCGTGTGGGTTCTATTACATCGGAAAAACTATAAGACAACTGTGTGCTAGAATTAGGGAGCACATTTGCTCCCTGCGCACAAAGAAAGGCGCACCTAGATTTATTTCGCATGTAATAGATACACGGAGGAAGCCCGGAAACACTGCGTTTTGCCGGCATCGAAAGAGTCACAGCACAACCAGGCATCAAGACAGAGAAAAATCTTCTCAGGAGAGAAACACACTGGACACTTTCAACTGATGCCCTGGGGGTTCTGGGACTCAACGATAAGGTTGATGTTTCAGTATGTTTTTGATTATACTAAGTGTATGCTTTCGATCAATAAGATTACCGCTATAAGTGTCAAATAACTAGGCATTAATTTTTTCCTCTATTTTCCCCTCCCACGGTGATGTACGTCACAAGGTGTTAAGTAGGTGATAGGTGATAGTGATTATTCACCTGTATATAAGGTGTGAAGTTCCGGTTCTGAGTTAGGCCAGTTGAAGCACTTATTTAGTGGGAAACAGCGTTGTCGCCTCTCAGTGTTGCCCCCCCCCTACTCGTTACCATCTATGTCTTCTCCCTGGGCAACACGGTTGTGAGTATGTGCTTTAATAAAGACATTTGCTGAAACAAGAAGACCGGTGAGTGGCCGACTTTTTTCTACACATCTGCAAATATATATTCATTTACAAATCTGTTTAACTTGCTGGAGCCAGTTGATATATATATTAAAAAAAAAAAAAAGTTTTTTCATCGATAACCCCTTTAAGGAGGGAATAAAGCACCTATCTGGATGGTGAGTGTCGTCTCTTAAGTCTTCTTTGTTCGTCATATGTTCCTCTTTTTTTGTTTTACATTCACATTTTTTAACCAATGTATATTGCAAATATACATATAAAGGTATTAGCTACATTATATATAAAGTGTTTGCAAATGACAGGTATACTTTAAAGTATTTGGCACATTTTGGACATTTTGGTCATAATGTTTTCATTTTTCTAAAAAAATAATAATAATTTAACCTCAATTCATACTCCGGTAATTGATACCTACCTTTTCAATGTTAGTTAAATGCGGTGACATTTTTTTTTTGTCACAGTATACAATAAGAAATAAATGCAAATACATTGGCTAGCTCCCTCTATTATATATTTCTATAGTTTATGTTAGGATGTGTAACAAGGAACCTTTACCTTGCATAATACACTGTAACGGCACTCTCCAGGCTCTGAACAATCAAGTCCTTGTTACGCCGAGCGCTCCGGGTCCCCGCTCCTCCCCGGAGCGCTCGCTACACTCTCGTTACTGCAGCGCCCCGGTCAGATCCACTGACCGGGTGCGCTGCGATACCGCCTCCAGCCGGGATGCGATTCGCGATGCGGGTGGCGCCCGCTCGCGATGCGCACCCCGGCTCCCGTACCTGACTCGCTCTCCGTCGGTCCTGTCCCGGCGCGCGCGGCCCCGCTCCCTAGGGCGCGCGCGTGCCGGGTCTCTGCGATTTAAAGGGCCACTGCGCCGCTGATTGGCGCAGTGGTTCTAATTAGTGTGTTCACCTGTGCACTCCATATATATACCTCACTTCCCCTGCACTCCCTCGCCGGATCTTGTTGCCCTTGTGCCTAGTGAAAGCGTTCCCTTGTGTGTTCCTAGCCTGTGTTCCAGACCTCCTGCCGTTGCCCCTGACTACGATCCTTGCTGCCTGCCCCGACCTTCTGCTACGTCTGACCTTGCTTCTGTCTACTCCCTTGTACCGCGCCTATCTTCAGCAGTCAGAGAGGTTGAGCCGTTGCTAGTGGATACGACCTGGTCACTACCGCCGCAGCAAGACCATCCCGCTTTGCGGCGGGCTCTGGTGAATACCAGTAGTGACTTAGAACCGATCCACTAGCACGGTCCACGCCAATCCCTCTCTGGCACAGAGGATCCACCTCCTGCCAGCCGGCATCGTGACAGTAGATCCGGCCATGGATCCCGCTGAAGTACCTCTGCCAGTTGTCGCTGACCTCACCACGGTGGTCGCCCAGCAGTCACAACAGATAGCGCAACAAGGCCACCAGCTGTCTCAACTGACTGTGATGCTACAGCAGCTACTACCACAGCTTCAGCAATCATCTCCTCCGCCAGCTCCTGCACCTCCTCCGCAGCGAGTGGCCGCTTCAGGCCTACGACTATCCTTGCCGGACAAATTTGATGGGGACTCTAAGTTTTGCCGTGGCTTTCTTTCACAATGTTCCCTGCACTTGGAGATGATGTCGGACCAGTTTCCTACTGAAAGGTCTAAGGTGGCTTTCGTAGTCAGCCTTCTGTCTGGAAAAGCTCTGTCATGGGCCACACCGCTCTGGGACCGCAATGACCCCGTCACTGCCTCTGTACACTCCTTCTTCTCGGAAATTCGAAGTGTCTTTGAGGAACCTGCCCGAGCCTCCTCTGCTGAGACTGCCCTGCTGAACCTGGTCCAGGGTAATTCTTCCGTTGGCGAGTACGCCATACAATTCCGTACTCTTGCTTCTGAACTATCCTGGAATAATAAGGCCCTCTGCGCGACCTTTAAAAAAGGTCTATCCAGCAACATTAAAGATGTTCTGGCCGCACGAGAAATTCCTGCTAATCTACATGAACTCATTCATCTTGCCACTCGCATTGACATGCGTTTTTCCGAAAGGCGTCAGGAGCTCCGCCAGGATATGGACTTTGTTCGCACGAGGCGTTTTTTCTCCCCGGCTCCTCTCTCCTCTGGTCCTCTGCAATCCGTTCCTGTGCCTCCCGCCGTGGAGGCTATGCAAGTTGACTGGTCTCGCCTGACACCTCAAGAGAGGACACGACGCCGCATGGAGAATCTCTGCCTGTACTGTGCCAGTACCGAACACTTCCTGAAGGATTGTCCTATCCGTCCTCCCCGCCTGGAAAGACGCACGCTGACTCCGCACAAAGGTGAGACAGTTCTTGATGTCTACTCTGCTTCTCCACGCCTTACTGTGCCTGTGCGGATATCTGCATCTACCTTCTCCTTCTCTACTATGGCCTTCTTGGATTCCGGATCTGCAGGAAACTTTATTTTGGCCTCTCTCATCAACAGGTTCAACATCCCGGTAAACAGTCTCGCCAGGCCCCTCTACATCAATTGTGTTAACAATGAAAGATTGGACTGTACCATACGTTACCGCACGGAGCCCCTTCTAATGTGCATCGGACCTCATCAAGAAAAAATTGAGTTCTTGGTCCTCCCCAATTGCACTTCCGAAATTCTCCTTGGACTACCGTGGCTCCAACGCCATTCCCCAACCCTGGATTGGTCCACGGGGGAGATCAAGAGCTGGGGTATCTCTTGTTTCAAGGACTGCCTTAAACCGGTTCCCAGTACTCTCTGCCGTGACCCTGTGGTTCCCCCTGTAACCGGTCTCCCTAAGGCCTATATGGACTTTGCTGATGTGTTTTGCAAAAAACAAGCTGAGACTCTACCTCCTCACAGGCCTTATGACTGTCCTATTGACCTCCTCCCGGGCACTACTCCACCCCGGGGCAGAATTTATCCTCTGTCCGCCCCAGAGACTCTTGCTATGTCTGAGTACATCCAGGAAAATTTAAAAAAGGGGTTTATCCGCAAATCCTCCTCTCCTGCCGGAGCTGGATTTTTCTTTGTGTCCAAAAAAGATGGCTCCCTACGTCCTTGCATTGACTACCGCGGTCTTAATAAAATCACGGTAAAGAACCGCTACCCTCTACCTCTTATCTCTGAACTCTTTGATCGCCTCCAAGGTGCCCACATCTTTACCAAACTGGACTTAAGAGGTGCTTATAATCTCATCCGCATCAGGGAGGGGGATGAATGGAAAACAGCATTTAACACTAGAGATGGACACTTTGAGTATCTGGTCATGCCCTTTGGCCTGTGCAACGCCCCTGCCGTCTTCCAAGACTTTGTTAATGAAATTTTTCGTGATCTCTTATATTCCTGTGTTGTTGTGTATCTGGACGATATTCTGTTTTTTTCTGCCAACCTAGAAGAACACCGCCAGCATGTCCGCATGGTTCTTCAGAGACTTCGTGACAATCAACTTTATGCCAAAATGGAGAAATGTCTGTTTGAATGTCAATCTCTTCCTTTCCTAGGATACTTGGTCTCTGGCCAGGGACTACAAATGGATCCAGACAAACTCTCTGCCGTCTTAGATTGGCCACGCCCCTCCGGACTCCGTGCTATCCAACGTTTTTTGGGGTTCGCCAATTATTACAGACAATTTATTCCACATTTTTCCACCATTGTGGCTCCTATCGTGGCTTTAACCAAGAAGAATGCCAATCCTAAGTCCTGGCCTCCTCAAGCGGAAGACGCCTTTAAACGGCTCAAGTCGGCCTTTTCTTCTGCTCCCGTGCTCTCCAGACCTAACCCATCTAAACCCTTCCTATTGGAGGTTGATGCCTCCTCAGTAGGAGCTGGAGCGGTTCTTCTACAAAAAAATTCTTCCGGGCATGCTGTTACCTGTGGGTTTTTTTCTAGGACCTTCTCTCCGGCGGAGAGGAACTACTCCATCGGGGATCGAGAGCTACTGGCCATTAAATTAGCACTTGAGGAATGGAGGCATCTGCTGGAGGGATCTAAATTTCCAGTTATTATTTACACCGATCACAAGAATCTCTCCTATCTCCAGTCTGCCCAACGGCTGAATCCTCGCCAGGCCAGGTGGTCTCTGTTCTTTGCCCGGTTTAATTTTGAAATTCACTTTCGCCCTGCCGATAAGAACATCAGGGCCGATGCTCTCTCTCGTTCCTCGGATGCCTCGGAAGTAGAGCTCTCTCCGCAACACATCATTCCTCCGGACTGCCTGATCTCCACTTCTCCAGCCTCCATCAGGCAAACTCCTCCAGGGAAGACCTTCGTCTCTCCACGCCAACGCCTCTGAATCCTCAAATGGGGTCACTCCTCCCATCTCGCAGGCCATGCGGGCATCAAGAAATCCGTGCAACTCATCTCTCGTTTCTATTGGTGGCCGACTCTGGAGACGGATGTTGTTGATTTTGTGCGGGCCTGCACTGTCTGTGCCCGGGACAAGACTCCTCGCCAGAAGCCTGCTGGTCTCCTTCACCCTCTGCCTGTCCCCGAACAGCCTTGGTCTCTGATTGGTATGGACTTTATTACAGACTTACCCCCATTCCGTGGCAACACTGTTGTTTGGGTGGTCGATGATCGATTTTCCAAGATGGCACATTTTATTCCTCTTCCTGGTCTTCCTTCAGCGCCTCAGTTGGCAAAACAATTTTTTGTACACATTTTTCGTCTTCACGGTTTGCCCACGCAGATCGTCTCGGATAGAGGCGTCCAATTCGTGTCAAAATTCTGGAGGGCTCTCTGTAAACAACTCAAGATTAAATTAAACTTTTCTTCTGCTTATCATCCTCAATCCAATGGGCAAGTAGAAAGAATTAACCAGGTCCTGGGTGATTATTTACGGCATTTTGTTTCCTCCCGCCAGGATGACTGGGCAGATCTTCTACCATGGGCCGAATTCTCGTATAACTTCAGAGTCTCTGAATCTTCTTCCAAATCCCCATTTTTCGTGGTGTACGGCCGTCACCCTCTTCCCCCCCTCCCTACTCCCTTGCCCTCTGGTTTGCCCGCTGTGGATGAAATAACTCGTGATCTTTCCACCATATGGAAAGAGACCCAAAATTCTCTCTTACAGGCTTCATCACGCATGAAGAAGTTTGCTGATAAGAAAAGAAGAGCTCCCCCCATTTTTTCTCCCGGAGACAAGGTATGGCTCTCCGCTAAATATGTCCGCTTCCGTGTTCCCAGCTACAAATTGGGACCACGCTATCTTGGTCCTTTCAAAGTTTTGTGCCAGATTAATCCTGTCTCTTGCAAACTTCTTCTTCCTCCTTCTCTTTGTATTCCTAATGCCTTTCATGTCTCTCTTCTTAAACCACTCATCCTCAACCGTTTCTCTCCTAAACTTATTTCTCCCACTCCTGTCTCCGGTTCTTCGGACATCTTTCCTGTAAAGGAGATACTGGCCTCCAAAAAGGTCAGAGGGAAAACCTTTTTTCTGGTTGACTGGGAGGGCTGTGGTCCTGAAGAGAGATCCTGGGAACCTGAGGACAATATCCTAGATAAAAGTCTGGTCCTCAGGTTCTCAGGCTCAAAGAAGAGGGGGAGACCCAAGGGGGGGGTACTGTTACGCCGAGCGCTCCGGGTCCCCGCTCCTCCCCGGAGCGCTCGCTACACTCTCGTTACTGCAGCGCCCCGGTCAGATCCACTGACCGGGTGCGCTGCGATACCGCCTCCAGCCGGGATGCGATTCGCGATGCGGGTGGCGCCCGCTCGCGATGCGCACCCCGGCTCCCGTACCTGACTCGCTCTCCGTCGGTCCTGTCCCGGCGCGCGCGGCCCCGCTCCCTAGGGCGCGCGCGCGCCGGGTCTCTGCAATTTAAAGGGCCACTGCGCCGCTGATTGGCGCAGTGGTTCTAATTAGTGTGTTCACCTGTGCACTCCATATATATACCTCACTTCCCCTGCACTCCCTCGCCGGATCTTGTTGCCCTTGTGCCTAGTGAAAGCGTTCCCTTGTGTGTTCCTAGCCTGTGTTCCAGACCTCCTGCCGTTGCCCCTGACTACGATCCTTGCTGCCTGCCCCGACCTTCTGCTACGTCCGACCTTGTTTCTGTCTACTCCCTTGTACCGCGCCTATCTTCAGCAGTCAGAGAGGTTGAGCCGTTGCTAGTGGATACGACCTGGTCACTACCGCCGCAGAAAGACCATCCCGCTTTGCGGCGGGCTCTGGTGAATACCAGTAGTAACTTAGAACCGATCCACTAGCACGGTCCACGCCAATCCCTCTCTGGCACAGAGGATCCACCTCCTACCAGCCGGCATCGTGACAGTCCTAGATTTTATGCCCCTGTGGTGGACCACCGGTATATGGCGGGACCATGGGTGTAGCGGTGTAGGTGGTGGGATCAGATGGTATTAACCCCGGGTGCAAGATGTTATTAACCCCTAGTGTTCGTGACGCCAGAGGGGTTTTTGGTACCGGAACCACATGAACGATATCTCCACTATTCCAATGGCTAGTAGTGAAAGGAGAGTCCACAACTAGGTATGGTTTAATGGAGGCTTTACTGAGTTTAAGACAGATAGAATTATCTTCACAGCTAGGCCAGATTCCCAGAGAGGTGGGCAGGAACTCAGAAGACCTTGCAGCTTGCCGGGTACAATTATACTTGTAATAGACTTGGGACAATTATCTTGAGGCTTGACTATGTGCAGGACTTGACTACTTGTAGTGACAGCAGACATAAACTTTGACTTATTGGAATGACTGTAGCTTTGTGGCCTTCCAGGTGTTGATCACTTGCACTGAGACATCTGCACTGTCTGGTTCTCAGTAAAGGAAGAGAGTGAATTGTTATGGCCGCCCCCTTAAATAGTGGGGGCTGGACTAAAGCCCATTGGTCAAGCTGCGGGTCATAGGTTAAGCTGGTGCTCTCTGGGAGAACATATGATAACAAATCACGTGATTGCATAACATAAATGTAACAGACTTACAGGTCCTTGAGAACCTCCCACAGGTCCTTTGCTCTATCTATACATTAGGATCCTGTCTATACATTACAGCAGTATACACAGCATTCTGGAAACAACAGGGGGGGGGGAGACCCTGCAGGGGAGCCCCTAGGTTACTGAGGCTCTCAACCTGACAGGGCCTAAGGGTAGTGCAGGACCATGTCCTGTACTGGGACTATACAAACCCCCCTACTTTACATAAGTAGTCCTTGACGCAGGTTCTGTCAGAGTTGAGGAACAAAGTGGCCGCAGGCCAGATGCAGTCCTGAGGCATTTTGAGATAACAAACGTTCATTTCAGGCTGGTGAAATAACTGATAACATTAGAGTCTTTATATAAATTGTCCATACGCGCGCTGACTTGCTGTCAAACAGGATTAGTGAGGACATATAACTTTTCTTTAAGGACCTTTGACTATGCATATAACAACTGGACTATGCATTTTACAGTTAACTATACACAACATGACATTTTTGACTATGCACATAACATGCTATGCATGCCTAGACTATGTATAAGACATTGCATACAAGACTAGACTTAGAACTTTAGACTTAGACATTTTTGGATTAGGTTGCCTGAGGCTCTCTGCCCAATGCCTTGGCTACTGGGGTCCCTTGGCATCTAAAACACATCTCTCCAGAGCTCTATTTTTAGTTTATTCTAGTCATATTGATGGACATTTATCAACAGGTTTAGTCAGGTTTTCTTTACTATAATTGTCGCAAAATTGTCGCAACTGCGACTGTGTGTTTTCGTGCGACAATTTGCATGAAGAACAAGAAAAGCAAGAAAATTCAAACTTGCTTACGTAGTAAATTTTTCAAAATGGATTTGCTTTAGTCGAGTATTTATCAACTGCGACAGTCGCAACTGCGCAAAAAAAAGTCGCAACAAGGTTAAAAATTGACTAAATTTACTCCAGCTCAAACATGGAGCAGAAAAAGCTACTACCAAAGTAAAAAAGGAAAATTTGCTTACGTGAAAGAAAATTATCAACAGGCTGAAACCAGTTGATAAATAAGTCACACATAAGCAAAAAAAAAAAGTAAGGAAAAAATTACTAAAAAAAAGAATACATAAGCAAACATTGATAAATGTCCCTCATTTATGCTAGACAACTGACACAGATAACATTTTGACATTCACGTTACCTTGTATTGACTACGTGCATGACTTTAATATCAGGAGTACTTTCTGGCCAGGAAAGTATTTTGCGCACGAACATAATGATTTATGGCATTAGATACATTTGACAAATGACAACAAGTAAACTGTCAAATTTTATGTGTACATTATGTATACTGGTTATGTGTACCTTTAGCCTTTGTATCTTGCGAGTTTGTGCCCTTGCATGGACCGTTGGGACCTACGCAGCACCATCTCTTGGGACTGAACCTCTTCAGGCGCTCTTGACTCAACCGAACTTAGGACAGGTTCCCCACTTTCAGCAGCCGAAGTATGTGGTAACTCTGTACTGACAGGACTTGAACTTGTACTTGGAGGTTCGGTCATGGGTGAGGCAGGTGATCTGGAAACTGGAGTATATGCTTGAGCCGGTGTAGTGACTAAAGTTGGTTGCACAGGCCCACAGGTTGGTATGAAACCGAAGATTGCAGCTCAGCCTGGAGGGAACATGGGAATATCCATGGGCGGGTGAATTCCCTCTCTGGGCACATATTCCCTCGTAGGTTTGACTGGTGGTGAGGGAGGTATCGGAAGCACAGGTAAATCCTCCTTGTGACACAACTTGATTCGATTGCGATGAACGACTTGCGGTTCGTACCCGGACTTCTGGATTGCATACACATCTGAGTCAGGATAGTGTAAGAGTTTATGAGTTCTCGGGAACTTCTGGAGGGGTTTGGCGGAGGCATGACGGTTGTAGTCTTGCTGCTGCTTCTGTTGAGCCTCACCCACCTTTCTGTTGAAAATCTCTTTTGCTTCTTAGATTCTTCTTTGATGGTCAAAGATCCATTCCATAGAAGCTTGCAGAGAGTTATTGAATGGAGCTTGGAGTCTAAACGTGCGATCTCTTGGTAGTTGACCATGTCGGCCCATCATCAAATAGAATGGGGTGTATCCAGTGGAACAGTGCACTGTGTTGTTATAAATCTCCAAGAGCTCAGGTAACAATCGGGGCCACTCTTCGTGCCTTGACACAGATGCTGCCTGCAGCATATGAATGAAGACTTGATTGATCCTCTCACAGAGCCCGTTCCCTTGAGGGTGATAGGCAGTTGTCCTGAATTTCTTGCAGGTATGAAATTGACACAGCTCTTGGAAGAGTTGGGCCTCGAAGGCCGTTCCTTGGTCAGTGAGGAGACTCTGGACATCCGAGGATCTGTACCCAATGGGAGTAGAACATCTGGGCTGTGGTTTTGGCTGTAAGATCTTTGACTGATAATGACTACAACCCACTTGGAATAATGATCCACCATGGTTGAGCATAAGAGTACCCGGACCGGGTAGGAGACAACTTGACATGGTCTAGCGCGACCAACTGGTCACGCCTTTCACTCTGGAGGGAATGGAGGGGTGCTCTGGCGTCCCTACGCCCGTACTTGGTGACGTTGCAAACGGCACACTCACTGCACCATTTCTCAATGTCGCTCTGTATCCCAATCCAGTAAAACCGTCGCCTGACAGTGGCTTCTGTCTTGTGGACTCCAAAGTGTCCTTACTGATCATGGTAGGCATTGAGGACCATCGCCGCATCCCTTCAAGGAACCAGGATCTGATGAAGTCGTTCACCTGAAACCGGATCCAAAGAGTTTCAGTACAACAGTCCCTTGTGCATGAACAGTCGCTTTCTTTGTCATCACAGCCGTTTCAACTCGTAGTCACTCTGAGTCCGACGTAGACAGGTTTGCACCTTTTTTCATTAGAAGGTTGTCCAACAGATCCCCCATGACTCGACTTTCATCCTGCAGAGTCCTCCAGGTGTTCAAATCTTCCTGGACTTTCTTGGACCCAGATTCGCCCTCTACGAGGGTAGTTACAGTATTCTGACTCACGAATCTCTGGTAGAATGGGGGCATCTCCACGTCTTCCCACTTGTCTTCGACAGGTGGTTCCTCGCCGGGGGCCATCCGAGATAGTACATCAGCGTTGAAATTGGACTTGCTGCTTCTGTACTTGATGGTGAAGTCATAATTGGCCAACCTTGAAGCCCACCACTGCTCAATGGCACCCAGTTTGGCAGTGTTCAGGTGGGTAAACGGATTATTATCCATATAGATAGTGAATGGTGTGGCAGCCAGGTAATCTTTAAACTTCTCAGTCACAGCCTATACGAGGGCAAGGAGTTACAGCTTGAAGAAGCTATAGTTCGCATCATTCTTTTCTGCTCCGTGCAGATTACGACTGGCATAGGCTATCACCCTCTCTTGTCCTTCCTGGACTTGGGATAGAACCGCCCCCAAAACTTCACAGCTGGCATCGGTGTACAGCCGGAACGGTTGGGTGTAGTCTGGATACGCCAGGATGGGTGGCTCTGTCAATAGGTGTTTCAGGGCTTGGAAGGCTGTCTCGGGCTCTTTGATCCAGGCCACAGGTAGCTTCTCACTGTAGTTCTCCTTCGCTATACCCCTCAAGAGGGCTGTGAGGGGCTCTGCAATCTGGGCAAAGTGAGGAATGAAGCGGCGGTAATAGCCGGCAAATCCCAGGAAGCTCCGGACGTCTTTCTCTGTGTGCGGGATCCTCAATCCATGTTTGATCAATACTTGGAAGACGTCTGACAGATGATCAAGGTTCTCTTGATAAGACTTAGAGTATACGATGACATCATCAAGGTACAGCAGGACACTGGAAGTTTAAATGGCCCAAACATCGCTCCATCAGCCGCTGGAAGGTACCAGGGGCAGTGCACAGCCCAAACGGCATGCCCTTGAACTCAAACAGTCCCATGGGGATCACGAAGGCTGTTTTCTCTTGGTCTTCCACAGCCATAGGCACTTGCCAATACCCACTGGATAAGTCCAAGGTGGAGAAGTACGCTGCCGACCCAAGAGCGGTGAGTGATTCCTTGATTCTTGGACGAGGATAAGCGTCCTTATGAGTGATGTCATTCAGTTTCCTATAGTCGACAAAGAAACGGATGGTTCCATCCTTCTTTTTGACCAGAACAAGAGGTGCCGCCCAGGGACTCTGACTTACATTGGCGTCCTTCATCTCGACTAACATCTTCTTGATGGTTTGGTACATGCCTAGTGCAACCGGACAGTGTCTCTCTTTGATAGGTGGGTTGTCGCCTGTCAAAATCTGATGCTGGATCATGGACGTACGTCCAAAGTCTTTATGATGCTTACTGAAGGCTTCGTGGTGCCTCTTGGCGACATTGATAACTCAGTTGACTTGATAGTTTTGTCTCCCACTTGAAGTTGTGCCAACCAGGGTTCAGAGGGACTTTCCACATAACCTGGAGTCACTTGGGCTGCTCGTTGTCGAGACATTTTGCGTTCTGATAAAATATGACCTGGCTCTAGAAGATACAACTGGGCCACTGGGGTGTACTTTAGCAGGATGATTGCATTCTGATAAAATATGACCTGGCTCTAGAAGATACAACTGGGCCACTGGAGTGTACTTTGGCAGGATGGTAGCCACACTTGACAGATTGACTAGCTGGACTTGAACTTTCCCATCAATAACGGTGACTAGACTCCTTGCTGCTCGAACTAGTGGATGATCTTCCAAATGGATAGGCTCCAACAGGGCTTGATAGTCCTTGTATCTCACTCCGGGATGTGCACGGCACCACAGGACTGTCTCTGTGTTAGGTTGTAAGGTCACCGACCTGATGTCTTAAATCCGTACTTTGCAAACTTCTCCTTCTCAATTGGCAAACTTCTGCTCCGCTTGGAGAACCTTTACGTGATGTTGCACAGCCCGCTGGCCTGAGGGGGATATGTATGGGAGAGAAGTATGCAAAGAATCTACTATGTCAGTAAAACAATGTTTCATGATATTCATCCCCAATATGAATTCTGCAAATCCCTTATCAGACACATCAGTTACAATCACTTCCTTTCTCCTTAAACTGTTCAGGACCACGGGCATACAGGTACGTCCTGACACCCTGGGTCTTAAGGATCAAGGATGTACATGTACGTCCGTGGGAATTTCGGTCCCTGCCGCGCAGCGATCGGACTGGGGTGACTGCTCATATCGATCAGCAGGCACCCCGCGCAAATGCCCAGGGGGGTCATCAGACCCCCCCCATGTCGATGATCGGCGCAAATCGCAAGTGAATTCACACTTGCAATTTGCGCGATTCCAGGTCATTACGGGTCTATGTTGACCTGGAATAGAAGGGGGATCGCGGTTGTCTAAGACACCTACGATCCCCCTGAAGGGATATCCCTGCTATTGGGCATCTAGTAGCGACGTCCAATAGCAGATCGGGGGGGGGGGGGGGGGTTAACTTTCGTTTTCCCCCTTCTGCCCATCCACAATAGGCGGGGCAGAAAGGGAAAATGACAGAGGACCGGCACCGAAGTCCACTTACCCTGTGGGCAAGGCTGCGGGCGACAATCGGTGTCGGAGATCGGCGGGCGGCATGTCGTGCAGCTGGCTTCCTGTATCAGATGGAAGCCAGTAAGTTGCTAGCAACATCTGGAGGGCTACAGTCTGAGACCACTATACAGTGGTCTCTACACTGTTGCCCTCCAGATGTTGCAAAACTACAACTCCCAGCATACCCAGACAGCTGTCATGCTGGGATTTGTAGTTTTGCAACAGCTGGAGGGCTACAGTTTGGAGATCACTGTGCAGTGGTTTCTAAACTGTAGCCCTCCAGATGTTGCAAAACCCAGCATGCCCAAACAGCTGTCTCGCCATGCTGGGAGTTGTAGTTGCGTACCTCCAGCTGTTGCATAACTACATCTCCCAGAATGCACTTTGGTGATCAGTACATGCTGGGAGTTGTAGTTTTGCAACAGCAGGAGGCACACTGGTTGGAAAATACTGAGTTAGGTAACAGAATCTAACTGAAGGTTTTCCAACCAGTGTGTCTCCAGCTGTTCCAAAAGTACAACTCCCAGCATGCACGGTCTGTCAGTACATGCTGGAAGTTGTAGTTTTGAAACAGCTGGAGGTTTGCCCCCCCCCATGTGAATGTACAGGGTACATTCACACGGGCAGGTTTACAGTAAGTTTCCTGCTTCAAGTATGAGCTATGGCAAATTTTTCGCCGCAGCACAAACTCGGAGCGGTAAGCTCACTGTAAACCCGCCAGTGCGAATGTACCCTAAAAACACTACTCTACACTAACACATAATAAAGGGTAAAACACTACATATACACCCCTTACACTGTCCCCCCCAATAAAAATGAAAAACTTTTTGTACAGCAGTGTTTCCAAATATAGACAGAAAAAAAAAACTGAAACAAATGGTTAATATAAAAACTTGGTGATTTTCTGATGACATGTTTAAAGCATTCTTCCCTTTGCTTCTAAAAGCTCACATGAAGTATTTGTGAAAAAAAATCTTTATTCTGGATCGATGTGTTGCAGAAATTTCTGTAACTGAAAAATAGGCCTCTTCTTTTGAATGGGGTTATTCTGGCGCTAATCACATGGCCATTGGCAAGTTCAAGATGAATGGGACAGAAATTTCTGCATTAAATCTGCCTTTTAAACTCACTTTAACCGTGTATAAAGATTATGCAGGTAGCTGTTTCTTACAGATTAGCCTCCCCCTCCTTCTAGAATGACAAAGGCCGCCTAGACATGTTTCCCATTCAATTAGGTGCTTCAATAACTTTCTTTCCAGTCTGACCACAATGCGCACTACTGACACCTTTGACTATGTCAGGAACTGTCCAGAGCAAAAGAGGTTTGCTATGGAGATTGCTCCTGCTCTTAACAGTTCCTGACACGGACAGAGGTGGCAGCAGAGAGGACTGTGGTCAGACTGGAAATAACTGCACAACTTTCTCTGTAGTATACAGCAGCTGATAAGTACTGGAAGGATTAAGATTTTTAAATAGAAGTAATTTATAAATCTGTTTAATTTTCTGGCACCAGTTGATTTATTTATTTATTTTCCTCTCCGAGGTACCCCTTTGTTGGATATCTGTGTTTTGATTCTGTCCCAATTCCGCAAAACTGTGAAAGATCCATAGTCTGCTTTTCTGTGCGGAATTGCAGAAATTCCGTTGTGTGACCATAGCCTAAGTGTGCCTATAAAAAACAAAACACATATTTTCGTACAGTCCTTTTACAATACTTAACCCCTTCCAGACCCATGACGGATCTAAAGCTTTATGGGAGTTGTTAGGGGTGAATGGAGGGGTTCAGGACTCAAACTTGCTGCATCCCACAGCTTTTTTCAGTACATGGGGGCTGCCGCTAATAGCCTCCCATGACTATTAACCTATAGCTGACAGCGGTGTCTAAATGAGAGTTAAAGTGTTCCTGTCATGTCACAAAAAAGGAAAAAAAGCTTTTTTCTTTTACTCACTGGGTCATGCAGATTCTTTACATGTCTTTTTATGTGTCTAGCTTCTATATTTGGCTCACAAATCCCTCAGTTATGCTGCTCACTCATTCTGACATCTACTGCTCAGGAAGTAGCATGTCGGAGGCAAGCATTGAGCCCGCCCTCACTATGCATTCACATCCTCCCTGAGTCTGCTCTACTGTGCTGGGTCTCTTCCCCCAATCACTGCAGGCTGCTCCGTAACCCCTCCTCTCTGTTTTCATGTGGTAGTCTGATAGGACAGGAGTGAAAACAGAGGAGAGCTAGTCCCGCCCTCACTTTCTGGACTTTGTTGCAGCCTGTGCTTCAGCTGGGACAAGAATGCTGACCCTAGTGGCCTTTTTTGTAAGCCATGATATCTACAAAAAGGATATTAAAAAGGTTTATGACATATATTAGAACGGTTCCTGTTTTGCCAAGATATACAACGTATAAAAAGTTTTTGAATCTGACAGTGCCAATTTAGGAGCATCGTTGGTGGTGCAGGGGATCATGGACAGAGTATCTATGTCCCAGCAGGCAAAGTGCTTACTTAAAGGGGTACTTCGGTGTAAAACTTTTTTTTAAATCAACTGGTGCCTGAAAGTCAAAAATTTGTGAATTACTTCTATTAAAAAAAATCTTAATCCTTCCAGTACTTATTAGCTGCTGAATACTACACAGGAAATTCTTATCTTTTTGGAACACAGAGCTCTCTGCTGATATCATGACCACAGTGCTCTCTGCTGACATCTCTGTCCATTTTAGGAAGTGTCCAGAGAAGCGTATGTTTGTTATGGGGATTTTCTCCTACTCTGGACAGTTCTTAAGATGGACAGAGGTGTCAGCAGAGAGCACTGTGGTCATGATGTCAGCAGAGAGCTCTGTGTTCCAAAAAGAAATTAATTTCCTCTGTGGTATTCAGCAGCTAATAAGTACTGGAAGGATTAAGATTTTTTAATAGAAGTAATTTACAAATCTGTTTAACTTTCTGCCACCAGTTGATTTAAAAAAAAAAAGTTTTCCAACGGAGTACCCCTTTAAGCCTTCAAAGCTTCTGCAGGCTCTATCAATAGCGTGAAGATCTATAGGGTCAATGCAAGACATCTTATGATAGATCATTCAAATCCCCTAAGGAGAAAATGTAAAAAAAGAAAAAAAAAGTTTTTAGAAATATTCATCAATCACTATTGTAATAATGGTTCTAATTATAAAAAAAAATATAAAAATAAACATATTTGTCTTCACTAGTTGCGTCAAACTATTAAAATACAACATTATTGCTCCCTTCCTATGAATGACGTAAACAAAACAAAAAGGCAGAATTGCACCACATCACATTCCAACAGAAAATAATAGAATTAAAAAATATATCAAAAAGTCTCATCTATGCCAAAGGGTACCAATAAAAAGTACATATTACAGCACAAAAACAATGAGCCACCCATCCCCCTTTCCACACACACAGAAAATGGCAATTTAAATGGACACTGTCAGATACAAAAACTTTTTATATGTTGTACATCTTGTAAAAACATTATCCTTTCTAATATACTTCATAAGAAAATTTTATTTCCTTTTTATAGGAATCATGGCTTATAAAATCATGGCTTTGTCCAAGCTGAAACACAGGCATGGACAAAGTCCAGTAAGTGAGGGGGGGCTAGCTCTCCTCTGTGCTCCCTCCTGTCTGATAGAATTCCTCTGTGCTCTCTCCAGTCTGATAGCACTCCTCTGTGCTCTCTCCTGTCTGATAGTACTCCTCTGTGCTCTCTCCTGTCTGATAGTACTCCTCTGTGCTCTCTTCTGTCTGACAGTAATTCTCTGTGATTTCTCTTGTATGATAAGACTCCTCTGTGCTTTCTCTTGTCTGATAAGACTCCTCTGTGCTCTCTCCTGTCTGAAAGCATTCCTCTGTGCTCTCTCCTGTCTGATAGCACTCCTCTGTGCTCTCTCCTGTCTGATAGGACTCATATGTGCTCTCTCCAGTCTGATAGTACTACATTGTGCTCTCTCCTGTCTGATAGCACTCCTCTGTGCTCTCTTCTATCTGACAGTACTCATCTGTGCTTTCGCCTGTCTGATATGACTCCTCTGTGCTCTCTTCTGTCTGACAGTACTTCTCTGTGCTTTCTCTTGTCTAATATGACTCCTCTGTGCTCCCTCCTGTCTGATATCACTCCTCTGTGCTCTCTTCTATCTGACAGCACTACTCTGTGCTCTCTTTTGACTGATGGCACTCCTCTGTGCTCTCTTCTATCTGACAGTACTCCTCTGTGCTTTCTCCTGTCTGATATGACTCCTCCGTGCTCTCTTCTGTCTGATAGTTCGCCTCTGTGCTCTCTCCTGTCTGATAGCATTCCTCTGTGCTCTCTTCTGTCTGATAGCACTCCTCTGTGCTCTCTCCTGTCTGATAGTACTCCTCTGTGCTCTCTCCTGTCTGATAGTACTCCACTGTGCTCTCTCCTGTCTAATAGAACTACTCTCTGCTCTCTCCTGTCTGATAGTACTCCTCTGTGCGCTCTCCTGTCTGATCATACTCCACTTTGCTCTCTCCTATCTGATAGTACTCCTCTGTGCTCTCTCCTGTCTGATCGTACTCCTCTGTGCTCTCTTGTCAGATAGCACTCCTCAGTGCTCTCTCCTGTCTGATAGCACTCCTCGGGGCTCTCTCCTGTCTGATTGCACTCCTCTGTGCTCTCTCCTGTCCGATAGTACTCCTCAGTGCTCTCTCCTGTCCGATAGCACTCCTCTGTGCTCTCTCCTGTCTGATAGTACTCCTCTCTGCTCTCTCCTGTCTGATAGTACTCCTCTGTATTCTCTCCTGTCTGATAGTACTCCTCTGTGCTCTCTTCTGTCTGACAGTACTTCTCTGTGCTTTCTCTTGTCTGATATGACTCCTCTGTGCTCCCTCCTGTCTGATAGCACTCCTATGTGCTCTCTCCTGTCTGATAGTACTCCACTGTGCTCTCTCCTGTCTAATAGAACTCCTCTCTGCTCTCTCCTGTCTGATAGTACTCCTCTGTGCTCTCTCCTGTCTGATCGTACTCCTCTGTGCTCTCTCCTGTCTGATAGCACTCCTCTGTGCTCACTCCTGTCTGATACTACTCCTCTCTGCTCTCTCCTATCTGATAGTACTCCTCTGTGCTCTCTCCTGTCTGATAGTACTCCTCTGTGCTCTCTTCTGTCTGACAGTACTTCTCTGTGTTTTCTCTTGTCTGATATGACTCCTCTGTGCTCTCTCCTGTCTGATATCACTCCTCTGTGCTCTCTTCTATCTGACAGGACTCCTCTGTGCTCTCTCCTGTCTGATAGTACTCCTCTGTGCTCTCTTCTATCTGACAGTACTCCTCTGTGCTCTCTCCTGTCTGATAGCACTCCTATGTGCTCTCTTCTATCTGACAGTACTCCTCTGTGCTTTCTCCTGTCTGATATGACCCCTCTGTGCTCTCTCCTGTCTGATAGGACTCCTCTGTGCTCTCTTCTGTCTGATAGTACTCCTCTGTGCTCTCTCCTGTCTGATAGCATTCCTCTGTGCTCTCTCCTGTCTGATAGTACTCCTCTGTGCTCTCTCCTGTCTGATAGGACTCCTCTGTGCTCTCTCCTGTCAGATAGTACTCCACTGTGCTCTCTCCTGTCTAATAAAACTCCTCTCTGCTCTCTCCTGTCTGATAGTACTCCTCTGTGCATTCTCCTGTCTGATAGTACTCCACTTTGCTCTCTCCTGTCTGATCGTACTCCTCTGTGCTTTCCTGTCAGATAGCACTCCTCAGTGCTCTCTCCTGTCTGATAGCACTCCTCAGGGCTCTCTCCTGTCTGATAGCACTCCTTTGTGCTCTCTCCTGTCTGATAGTACTCCTCTGTGCTCTCTCCTGTCTGATAGCACTCCTATGTGCTCTCTCCTGTCTGATAGCACTCCTATGTGCTCTCTCCTGTCTGAAAGTACTCCTCTCTGCACTCTCCTGTCTGATAGTACTCCTCTGTGCTCTCTCCTGTCTGATAGTACTCCTCTGTGCTCTCTTCTGTCTGACAGTACTTCTCTGTGCTTTCTCTTGTCTGATATGACTCCTCTGTGCTCTCTATTGTCTGATAGTACTCCTCTCTGCTCTCTCCTGTCTGATAGTGCTCCTCTGTGCTCTCTCCTGTCTGATAGTACTCCCCTGTGCTCTCTCCTGTCTAATAGAACTCCTCTCTGCTCTCTCCTGTCTGATAGTACACCTCTGTGCGCTCTCCTGTCTGATAGTACTCCACTTTGCTCTCTCCTGTCTGATCGTACTCCTCTGTGCTCTCCTGTCAGATAGCACTCCTCAGTGCTCTCTCTTGTCTGATAGCACTCTTCGGGGCTCTCTCCTGTCTGATAGCACTCCTCTGTGCTCTCTCCTGTCTGATAGCACTCCTCTGTGCTCTCTCCTGTCTGATAGTACTCCCTTCTGCACTCTCCTGTCTGATAGTACTCCTCTGTGCTCTCTCCTGTCTGATAGTACTCCTCTGTGCTCTCTTCTGTCTGACAGTACTTCTCTGTGCTTTCTCTTGTCTGATATGACTCCTCTGTGCTCCCTCCTGTCTGATAGCACTCCTATGTGCTCTCTCCTGTCTGATAGTACTCCACTGTGCTCTCTCCTGTCTAATAGAACTCCTCTCTGCTCTCTCCTGTCTGATAGTACTCCTCTGTGCGCTCTCCTGTCTGATAGTACTCCACTTTGCTCTCTCCTGTCTGATAGTACTCCTCTGTGCTCTCTCCTGTCTGATCGTACTCCTCTGTGCTCTCTCCTGTCTGATAGCACTCCTCTGTGCTCTCTCCTGTCTGATAGTACTCCTCTCTGCTCTCTCCTGTCTGATAGTACTCCTCTGTGCTCTCTCCTGTCTGATAGTACTCCTCTGTGCTCTCTTCTGTCTGACAGTACTTCTCTGTGTGTTCTCTTGTCTGATATGACTGCTCTGTACTCCCTCCTGTCTGATAGCACTCCTCTGTGCTCTCTCCTGTCTGATCGTACTCCTCTGTGCTCTCTCCTGTCTGATAGCACTCCTCTGTGCTCTCTCCTGTCTGATAGTACTCCACTGTGCTCTCTCCTGTCTGATAGAACTCCTCTCTGCTCTCTCCTGTCTGATAGTACTCCTCTGTGCTCTCTCCTGTCTGATAGCACTCCTCTGTGCTGTGTTCTATCTGACAGTACTCCTCTGTGCTTTCTCCTGTCTGATATGACTCCTCTGTGCTCTCTTCCGTCTGACAGTACTTCTCTGTGCTCTCTTCTGTCTGACAGTACTTCTCTGTGCTTTCTCTTGTCTGGTATGACTCCTCTGTGCTCCCTCCTGTCTGATAGCACTCCTCTGTGCTCTCTTCTATCTGACAGTACTCCTCTGTGCTTTCTCATGTCTGATATGACTCCGCTGTGCTCTCTCCTGTCTGATAGCACTCCTCTGTGCTCTCTCCTGTCTGATAGTACTCCTCTGTGCTCTCTCCTGTCTGATAGTACTCCTCTGTGCTCTCTCCTGTCTGATAGTACTCCAATGTGCTCTCTCCTGTCTGATAGAACTCCTCTCTGCTCTCTCCTGTCTGATAGTACTCCTCTGTGCGCTCTACTGTCTGATAGTACTCCACTTTGCTCTCTCCTGTCTGATCGTACTCCTCTGTGCTCTCCTGTCTGATTGCACTCCTCTGTGCTGTGTTCTATCTGACAGTACTCCTCTGTGCTTTCTCCTGTCTGATATGACTCCTCTGTGCTCTCTTCCGTCTGACAGTACTTCTCTGTGCTCTCTTCTGTCTGACAGTACTTCTCTGTGCTTTCTCTTGTCTGGTATGACTCCTCTGTGCTCCCTCCTGTCTGATAGCACTCCTCTGTGCTCTCTTCTATCTGACAGTACTCCTCTGTGCTTTCTCATGTCTGATATGACTCCGCTGTGCTCTCTCCTGTCTGATAGCACTCCTCTGTGCTCTCTCCTGTCTGATAGTACTCCTCTGTGCTCTCTCCTGTCTGATAGTACTCCTCTGTGCTCTCTCCTGTCTGATAGTACTCCAATGTGCTCTCTCCTGTCTGATAGAACTCCTCTCTGCTCTCTCCTGTCTGATAGTACTCCTCTGTGCGCTCTACTGTCTGATAGTACTCCACTTTGCTCTCTCCTGTCTGATCGTACTCCTCTGTGCTCTCCTGTCTGATAGCACTCTTCAGTGCTCTCTCCTGTCTGATAGCACTCCTCTGGGCTCTCTCCTGTCTGATAGCACTTCTCTGTGCTTTCTCCCATCTAATAGCCTTTCTCTGTGCTCTCTCCTGTCTGATAGTACTCCTCTGTGCTCTCTCCTGTCTGATAGCACCCCTCTGTGCTCTCTCCTGTCTGATAGCACTCCTCTGTGCTCTCTCCTGTCTGATAGCACTCCTCTGTGCTCTGTCCTGTCTGATAGTACTCCTCTGTGCTCTCCCCTGTCTGATAGTACTCCTCTGTGATCTCTCCTGTCTGATAGCACTCCTCTGTGCTCTCCCCTGTCTGATAAGACTCCTCTGTGCTCTCTTCTGTCTGATAGTGCTCCTCTGTGCTCTCTCCTGTCTGATAGCACTCCTCTGTGCTCTCTTCTGTCTGATAGTACTCCTCTGTGCTCCCTCCTGTCTGATAGCACTCCTCTGTGCTCTTTCCTGTCTGATCGTACTCCTCTGTGCTCTCCTGTCAGAGAGTACTCCTCAGTGCTCTCTCCTGTCTGATAGCACTCCACTGTGCTCTCTACTGTCTAATAGAACTCCTCTCGGCTCTCTCCTATCTGATAGTACTCCTCTGTGCGCTCTCCTGTCTGAGAGTACTCCACTTTGCTCTCTCCTGTCTGATAGTACTCCTCTGTGCTCTCTCCTGTCTGATCGTACTCCTCTGTGCTCTCTCCTGTCTGATAGCACTCCTCTGTGCTGTGTTCTATCTGACAGTACTCCTCTGTGCTTTCTCCTGTCTGATATGACTCCTCTGTGCTCTCTTCTGTCTGACAGTACTTCTCTGTGCTCTCTTCTGTCTGACAGTACTTCTCTGTGCTTTCTCTTGTCTGGTATGACTCCTCTGTGCTCCCTCCTGTCTGATAGCACTCCTCTGTGCTCTCTTCTATCTGACAGTACTCCTCTGTGCTTTCTCCTGTCTGATATGACTCCTCTGTGCTCTCTCCTGTCTGATAGCACTCCTCTGTGCTCTATCCTGTCTGATAGCATTCCTCTGTGCTCTCTCCTGTCTGATAGTACTCCTCTGTGCTCTCTCCTGTCTGATAGGACTCCTCTGTGCTCTCTCCTGTCTGATAGTACTCCACTGTGCTCTCTCCTGTCTGATAGAACTCCTCTCTGCTCTCTCCTGTCTGATAGTACTCCTCTGTGCGCTCTCCTGTCTGATAGTACTCCTCAGTGCTCTCTCCTGTCTGATCGTACTCCTCTGTGCTCTCCTGTCTGATAGCACTCCTCAGTGCTCTCTCCTGTCTGATAGCACTCCTCTGGGCTCTCTCCTGTCTGATAGCACTTCTCTGTGCTTTCTCCCATTTAACAGCCTTTCTCTGTGCTCTCTCCTGTCTGATAGTACTCCTCTGTGCTCTCTCCTGTCTGATAGCACCTCTCTGTGCTATCTCCTGTCTGATAGCACTCCTCTGTGCTCTCTCCTGTCTGATAGCACTCTTCGGGGCTCTCTCCTGTCTGATAGCACTCCTCTGTGCTCTCTCCTGTCTGATAGTACTCCTCTGTGCTCTCTCCTGTCTGATAGCGCTCCTCTGTGCTCTCTCCTGTCTGATAGTACTCCCTTCTGCACTCTCCTGTCTGATAGTACTCCTCTGTGCTCTCTCCTGTCTGATAGTACTCCTCTGTGCTCTCTTCTGTCTGACAGTACTTCTCTGTGCTTTCTCTTGTCTGATATGACTCCTCTGTGCTCCCTCCTGTCTGATAGCACTCCTCTGTGCTCTCTCCTATCTGATAGTACTCCACTGTGCTCTCTCCTTTCTAATAGAACTCCTCTCTGCTCTCACCTGTCTGATAGTACTCCTCTGTGCGCTCTCCTGTCTGATAGTACTCCACTTTGCTCTCTCCTGTCTGATAGTACTCCTCTGTGCTCTCTCCTGTCTGATCGTACTCCTCTGTGCTCTCTCCTGTCTGATAGCACTCCTCTGTGCTCTCTCCTGTCTGATAGTTCTCCTCTCTGCTCTCTCCTGTCTGATAGTACTCCTCTGTGCTCTCTCCTGTCTGATAGTACTCCTCTGTGCTCTCTTCTGTCTGACAGTACTTCTCTGTGCGTTCTCTTGTCTGATATGACTACTCTGTACTCCCTCCTGTCTGATAGCACTCCTATGTGCTCTTTCCTGTCTGATAGTACTCCACTGTGCTCTCTCCTGTCTGATAGAACTCCTCTCTGCTCTCTCCTGTCTGATAGTACTCCTCTGTGCTCTCTCCTGTCTGATAGTACTCCTCTGTGCTCTCTTCTGTCTGACAGTACTTCTCTGTGCTTTCTCTTGTCTGATATGACTCCTCTGTGCTCTCTCCTGTCTGATAGCTTTCCTCTGTTCTCTCTCCTGTCTGATAGTACTCCTCTGTGCTCTCTCCTGTCTGATAGTACTCCTCTGTGCTCTCTCCTGTCTGATAGTACTCCTCTGTGCTCTCTTCTGTCTGACAGTACTTCTCTGTGCTTTCTCTTGTCTGATATGACTCCTCTGTGCTCCCTCCTGTCTGATAGCACTCCTATGTGCTCTCTCCTGTCTGATAGTACTCCACTGTGCTCTCTCCTGTCTAATAGAACTCCTCTCTGCTCTCTCCTGTCTGATAGTACTCCTCTGTGCGCTCTCCTGTCTGATAGTACTCCACTTTGCTCTCTCCTGTCTGATAGTACTCCTCTGTGCTCTCTCCTGTCTGATAGTACTCCTCTGTGCTCTCTTCTGTCTGACAGTACTTCTCTGTGCGTTCTCTTGTCTGATATGACTACTCTGTACTCCCTCCTTTCTGATAGCACTCCTATGTGCTCTTTCCTGTCTGATAGTACTCCACTGTGCTCTCTCCTGTCTAATAGAACTCCTCTCTGCTCTCTCCTGTCTGATATTACTCCTCTGTGCGCTCTCCTGTCTGATAGTACTCCACTTTGCTCTCTCCTGTCTGATAGTACTCCTCTGTGCTCTCTCCTGTCTGATCGTACTCCTCTGTGCTCTCTCCTGTCTGATAGCACTCCTCTGTGTTCTCTATTGTCTGATAGTACTCCTCTCTGCTCTCTCCTGTCTGATAGTACTCCTCTGTGCTCTCTCCTGTCTGATAGTACTCCCCTGTGCTCTCTCCTGTCTAATAGAACTCCTCTCTGCTCTCTCCTGTCTGATAGTACTCCTCTGTGCGCTCTCCTGTCTGATAGTACTCCACTTTGCTCTCTCCTGTCTGATAGTACTCCTCTGTGCTCTCTCCTGTCTGATCGTACTCCTCGGTGCTCTCCTGTCAGATAGCACTCCTCAGTGCTCTCTCTTGTCTGATAGCACTCTTCGGGGCTCTCTCCTGTCTGATAGCACTCCTCTGTGCTCTCTCCTGTCTGATAGTACTCCTCTGTGCTCTCTCCTGTCTGATAGCACTCCTCTGTGCTCTCTCCTGTCTGATAGTACTCCTCTGTGCTCTCTCCTGTCTGATCGTACTCCTCTGTGCTCTCTTGACAGATAGCACTCCTCAGTGCTCTCTCCTGTCTGATAGCACTCCTCGGGGCTCTCTCCTGTCTGATAGCACTCCTCTGTGCTCTCTCCTGTCTGATAGTACTCCTCAGTGCTCTCTCCTGTCCGATAGCACTCCTCTGTGCTCTCTCCTGTCTGATAGTACTCCTCTCTGCTCTCTCCTGTCTGATAGTACTCCTCTGTATTCTCTCCTGTCTGATAGTACTCCTCTGTGCTCTCTTCTGTCTGACAGTACTTCTCTGTGCTTTCTCTTGTCTGATATGTCTCCTCTGTGCTCCCTCCTGTCTGATAGCACTCCTATGTGCTCTCTCCTGTCTGATAGTACTCCACTGTGCTCTCTCCTGTCTAATAGAACTCCTCTCTGCTCTCTCCTGTCTGATAGTACTCCTCTGTGCTCTCTCCTGTCTGATCGTACTCCTCTGTGCTCTCTCCTGTCTGATAGCACTCCTCTGTGCTCACTCCTGTCTGATACTACTCCTCTCTGCTCTCTCCTATCTGATAGTACTCCTCTGTGCTCTCTCCTGTCTGATAGTACTCCTCTGTGCTCTCTTCTGTCTGACAGTACTTCTCTGTGTTTTCTCTTGTCTGATATGACTCCTCTGTGCTCTCTCCTGTCTGATATCACTCCTCTGTGCTCTCTTCTATCTGACAGGACTCCTCTGTGCTCTCTCCTGTCTGATAGTACTCCTCTGTGCTCTCTTCTATCTGACAGTACTCCTCTGTGCTCTCTCCTGTCTGATAGCACTCCTCTGTGCTCTCTTCTATCTGACAGTACTCCTCTGTGCTTTCTCCTGTCTGATATGACCCCTCTGTGCTCTCTCCTGTCTGATAGGACTCCTCTGTGCTCTCTTCTGTCTGATAGTACTCCTCTGTGCTCTCTCCTGTCTGATAGCATTCCTCTGTGCTCTCTCCTGTCTGATAGTACTCCTCTGTGCTCTCTCCTGTCTGATAGGACTCCTCTGTGCTCTCTCCTGTCAGATAGTACTCCACTGTGCTCTCTCCTGTCTAATAGAACTCCTCTCTGCTCTCTCCTGTCTGATAGTACTCCTCTGTGCATTCTCCTGTCTGATAGTACTCCACTTTGCTCTCTCCTGTCTGATCGTACTCCTCTGTGCTTTCCTGTCAGATAGCACTCCTCAGTGCTCTCTCCTGTCTGATAGCACTCCTCAGGGCTCTCTCCTGTCTGATAGCACTCCTTTGTGCTCTCTCCTGTCTGATAGTACTCCTCTGTGCTCTCTCCTGTCTGATAGCACTCCTATGTGCTCTCTCCTGTCTGATAGCACTCCTATGTGCTCTCTCCTGTCTGATAGTACTCCTCTCTGCACTCTCCTGTCTGATAGTACTCCTCTGTGCTCTCTCTTGTCTGATAGTACTCCTCTGTGCTCTCTTCTGTCTGACAGTACTTCTCTGTGCTTTCTCTTGTCTGATATGACTCCTCTGTGCTCCCTCCTGTCTGATAGCACTCCTATGTGCTCTCTCCTGTCTGATAGTACTCCACTGTGCTCTCTCCTGTCTAATAGAACTCCTCTCTGCTCTCTCCTGTCTGATAGTACTCCTCTGTGCGCTCTCCTGTCTGATAGTACTCCACTTTGTTCTCTCCTGTCTGATAGTACTCCTCTGTGCTCTCTCCTGTCTGATCGTACTCCTCTGTACTCTCTCCTGTCTGATAGCACTCCTCTGTGCTCTCTATTGTCTGATAGTACTCCTCTCTGCTCTCTCCTGTCTGATAGTGCTCCTCTGTGCTCTCTCCTGTCTGATAGTACTCCCCTGTGCTCTCTCCTGTCTAATAGAACTCCTCTCTGCTCTCTCCTGTCTGATAGTACACCTCTGTGCGCTCTCCTGTCTGATAGTACTCCACTTTGCTCTCTCCTGTCTGATCGTACTCCTCTGTGCTCTCCTGTCAGATAGCACTCCTCAGTGCTCTCTCTTGTCTGATAGCACTCTTCGGGGCTCTCTCCTGTCTGATAGCACTCCTCTGTGCTCTCTCCTGTCTGATAGCACTCCTCTGTGCTCTCTCCTGTCTGATAGTACTCCCTTCTGCACTCTCCTGTCTGATAGTACTCCTCTGTGCTCTCTCCTGTCTGATAGTACTCCTCTGTGCTCTCTTCTGTCTGACAGTACTTCTCTGTGCTTTCTCTTGTCTGATATGACTCCTCTGTGCTCCCTCCTGTCTGATAGCACTCCTATGTGCTCTCTCCTGTCTGATAGTACTCCACTGTGCTCTCTCCTGTCTAATAGAACTCCTCTCTGCTCTCTCCTGTCTGATAGTACTCCTCTGTGCGCTCTCCTGTCTGATAGTACTCCACTTTGCTCTCTCCTGTCTGATAGTACTCCTCTGTGCTCTCTCCTGTCTGATCGTACTCCTCTGTGCTCTCTCCTGTCTGATAGCACTCCTCTGTGCTCTCTCCTGTCTGATAGTACTCCTCTCTGCTCTCTCCTGTCTGATAGTACTCCTCTGTGCTCTCTCCTGTCTGATAGTACTCCTCTGTGCTCTCTTCTGTCTGACAGTACTTCTCTGTGTGTTCTCTTGTCTGATATGACTGCTCTGTACTCCCTCCTGTCTGATAGCACTCCTCTGTGCTCTCTCCTGTCTGATCGTACTCCTCTGTGCTCTCTCCTGTCTGATAGCACTCCTCTGTGCTCTCTCCTGTCTGATAGTACTCCACTGTGCTCTCTCCTGTCTGATAGAACTCCTCTCTGCTCTCTCCTGTCTGATAGTACTCCTCTGTGCTCTCTCCTGTCTGATAGCACTCCTCTGTGCTGTGTTCTATCTGACAGTACTCCTCTGTGCTTTCTCCTGTCTGATATGACTCCTCTGTGCTCTCTTCCGTCTGACAGTACTTCTCTGTGCTCTCTTCTGTCTGACAGTACTTCTCTGTGCTTTCTCTTGTCTGGTATGACTCCTCTGTGCTCCCTCCTGTCTGATAGCACTCCTCTGTGCTCTCTTCTATCTGACAGTACTCCTCTGTGCTTTCTCATGTCTGATATGACTCCGCTGTGCTCTCTCCTGTCTGATAGCACTCCTCTGTGCTCTCTCCTGTCTGATAGTACTCCTCTGTGCTCTCTCCTGTCTGATAGTACTCCTCTGTGCTCTCTCCTGTCTGATAGTACTCCAATGTGCTCTCTCCTGTCTGATAGAACTCCTCTCTGCTCTCTCCTGTCTGATAGTACTCCTCTGTGCGCTCTACTGTCTGATAGTACTCCACTTTGCTCTCTCCTGTCTGATCGTACTCCTCTGTGCTCTCCTGTCTGATTGCACTCCTCTGTGCTGTGTTCTATCTGACAGTACTCCTCTGTGCTTTCTCCTGTCTGATATGACTCCTCTGTGCTCTCTTCCGTCTGACAGTACTTCTCTGTGCTCTCTTCTGTCTGACAGTACTTCTCTGTGCTTTCTCTTGTCTGGTATGACTCCTCTGTGCTCCCTCCTGTCTGATAGCACTCCTCTGTGCTCTCTTCTATCTGACAGTACTCCTCTGTGCTTTCTCATGTCTGATATGACTCCGCTGTGCTCTCTCCTGTCTGATAGCACTCCTCTGTGCTCTCTCCTGTCTGATAGTACTCCTCTGTGCTCTCTCCTGTCTGATAGTACTTCTCTGTGCTCTCTCCTGTCTGATAGTACTCCAATGTGCTCTCTCCGGTCTGATAGAACTCCTCTCTGCTCTCTCCTGTCTGATAGTACTCCTCTGTGCGCTCTACTGTCTGATAGTACTCCACTTTGCTCTCTCCTGTCTGATCGTACTCCTCTGTGCTCTCCTGTCTGATAGCACTCTTCAGTGCTCTCTCCTGTCTGATAGCACTCCTCTGGGCTCTCTCCTGTCTGATAGCACTTCTCTGTGCTTTCTCCCATCTAATAGCCTTTCTCTGTGCTCTCTCCTGTCTGATAGTACTCCTCTGTGCTCTCTCCTGTCTGATAGCACCCCTCTGTGCTCTCTCCTGTCTGATAGCACTCCTCTGTGCTCTCTCCTGTCTGATAGCACTCCTCTGTGCTCTGTCCTGTCTGATAGCACTCCTCTGTGCTCTCCCCTGTCTGATAGTACTCCTCTGTGATCTCTCCTGTCTGATAGCACTCCTCTGTGCTCTCCCCTGTCTGATAAGACTCCTCTGTGCTCTCTTCTGTCTGATAGTGCTCCTCTGTGCTCTCTCCTGTCTGATAGCACTCCTCTGTGCTCTCTTCTGTCTGATAGTACTCCTCTGTGCTCCCTCCTGTCTGATAGCACTCCTCTGTGCTCTTTCCTGTCTGATAGTACTCCTCTGTGCTCTTTCCTGTCTGATCGTACTCCTCTGTGCTCTCCTGTCAGAGAGTACTCCTCAGTGCTCTCTCCTGTCTGATAGCACTCCACTGTGCTCTCTACTGTCTAATAGAACTCCTCTCGGCTCTCTCCTATCTGATAGTACTCCTCTGTGCGCTCTCCTGTCTGAGAGTACTCCACTTTGCTCTCTCCTGTCTGATAGTACTCCTCTGTGCTCTCTCCTGTCTGATCGTACTCCTCTGTGCTCTCTCCTGTCTGATAGCACTCCTCTGTGCTGTGTTCTATCTGACAGTACTCCTCTGTGCTTTCTCCTGTCTGATATGACTCCTCTGTGCTCTCTTCTGTCTGACAGTACTTCTCTGTGCTCTCTTCTGTCTGACAGTACTTCTCTGTGCTTTCTCTTGTCTGGTATGACTCCTCTGTGCTCCCTCCTGTCTGATAGCACTCCTCTGTGCTCTCTTCTATCTGACAGTACTCCTCTGTGCTTTCTCCTGTCTGATATGACTCCTCTGTGCTTTCTCCTGTCTGATAGCACTCCTCTGTGCTCTATTCTGTCTGATAGCATTCCTCTGTGCTCTCTCCTGTCTGATAGTACTCCTCTGTGCTCTCTCCTGTCTGATAGGACTCCTCTGTGCTCTCTCCTGTCTGATAGTACTCCACTGTGCTCTCTCCTGTCTGATAGAACTCCTCTCTGCTCTCTCCTGTCTGATAGTACTCCTCTGTGCGCTCTCCTGTCTGATAGTACTCCTCAGTGCTCTCTCCTGTCTGATCGTACTCCTCTGTGCTCTCCTGTCTGATAGCACTCCTCAGTGCTCTCTCCTGTCTGATAGCACTCCTCTGGGCTCTCTCCTGTCTGATAGCACTTCTCTGTGCTTTCTCCCATTTAACAGCCTTTCTCTGTGCTCTCTCCTGTCTGATAGTACTCCTCTGTGCTCTCTCCTGTCTGATAGCACCTCTCTGTGCTATCTCCTGTCTGATAGCACTCCTCTGTGCTCTCTCCTGTCTGATAGCACTCTTCGGGGCTCTCTCCTGTCTGATAGCACTCCTCTGTGCTCTCTCCTGTCTGATAGTACTCCTCTGTGCTCTCTCCTGTCTGATAGCGCTCCTCTGTGCTCTCTCCTGTCTGATAGTACTCCCTTCTGCACTCTCCTGTCTGATAGTACTCCTCTGTGCTCTCTCCTGTCTGATAGTACTCCTCTGTGCTCTCTTCTGTCTGACAGTACTTCTCTGTGCTTTCTCTTGTCTGATATGACTCCTCTGTGCTCCCTCCTGTCTGATAGCACTCCTCTGTGCTCTCTCCTATCTGATAGTACTCCACTGTGCTCTCTCCTTTCTAATAGAACTCCTCTCTGCTCTCACCTGTCTGATAGTACTCCTCTGTGCGCTCTCCTGTCTGATAGTACTCCACTTTGCTCTCTCCTGTCTGATAGTACTCCTCTGTGCTCTCTCCTGTCTGATCGTACTCCTCTGTGCTCTCTCCTGTCTGATAGCACTCCTCTGTGCTCTCTCCTGTCTGATAGTTCTCCTCTCTGCTCTCTCCTGTCTGATAGTACTCCTCTGTGCTCTCTCCTGTCTGATAGTACTCCTCTGTGCTCTCTTCTGTCTGACAGTACTTCTCTGTGCGTTCTCTTGTCTGATATGACTACTCTGTACTCCCTCCTGTCTGATAGCACTCCTATGTGCTCTTTCCTGTCTGATAGTACTCCACTGTGCTCTCTCCTGTCTGATAGAACTCCTCTCTGCTCTCTCCTGTCTGATAGTACTCCTCTGTGCTCTCTCCTGTCTGATAGTACTCCTCTGTGCTCTCTTCTGTCTGACAGTACTTCTCTGTGCTTTCTCTTGTCTGATATGACTCCTCTGTGCTCTCTCCTGTCTGATAGCTTTCCTCTGTTCTCTCTCCTGTCTGATAGTACTCCTCTGTGCTCTCTCCTGTCTGATAGTACTCCTCTGTGCTCTCTCCTGTCTGATAGTACTCCTCTGTGCTCTCTTCTGTCTGACAGTACTTCTCTGTGCTTTCTCTTGTCTGATATGACTCCTCTGTGCTCCCTCCTGTCTGATAGCACTCCTATGTGCTCTCTCCTGTCTGATAGTACTCCACTGTGCTCTCTCCTGTCTAATAGAACTCCTCTCTGCTCTCTCCTGTCTGATATTACTCCTCTGTGCGCTCTCCTGTCTGATAGTACTCCACTTTGCTCTCTCCTGTCTGATAGTACTCCTCTGTGCTCTCTCCTGTCTGATCGTACTCCTCTGTGCTCTCTCCTGTCTGATAGCACTCCTCTGTGTTCTCTATTGTCTGATAGTACTCCTCTCTGCTCTCTCCTGTCTGATAGTACTCCTCTGTGCTCTCTCCTGTCTGATAGTACTCCCCTGTGCTCTCTCCTGTCTAATAGAACTCCTCTCTGCTCTCTCCTGTCTGATAGTACTCCTCTGTGCGCTCTCCTGTCTGATAGTACTCCACTTTGCTCTCTCCTGTCTGATAGTACTCCTCTGTGCTCTCTCCTGTCTGATCGTACTCCTCGGTGCTCTCCTGTCAGATAGCACTCCTCAGTGCTCTCTCTTGTCTGATAGCACTCTTCGGGGCTCTCTCCTGTCTGATAGCACTCCTCTGTGCTCTCTCCTGTCTGATAGTACTCCTCTGTGCTCTCTCCTGTCTGATAGCACTCCTCTGTGCTCTCTCCTGTCTGATAGTACTCCTCTGTGCTCTCTCCTGTCTGATCGTACTCCTCTGTGCTCTCTTGACAGATAGCACTCCTCAGTGCTCTCTCCTGTCTGATAGCACTCCTCGGGGCTCTGTCCTGTCTGATAGCACTCCTCTGTGCTCTCTCCTGTCTGATAGTACTCCTCAGTGCTCTCTCCTGTCCGATAGCACTCCTCTGTGCTCTCTCCTGTCTGATAGTACTCCTCTCTGCTCTCTCCTGTCTGATAGTACTCCTCTGTATTCTCTCCTGTCTGATAGTACTCCTCTGTGCTCTCTTCTGTCTGACAGTACTTCTCTGTGCTTTCTCTTGTCTGATATGTCTCCTCTGTGCTCCCTCCTGTCTGATAGCACTCCTATGTGCTCTCTCCTGTCTGATAGTACTCCACTGTGCTCTCTCCTGTCTAATAGAACTCCTCTCTGCTCTCTCCTGTCTGATAGTACTCCTCTGTGCTCTCTCCTGTCTGATCGTACTCCTCTGTGCTCTCTCCTGTCTGATAGCACTCCTCTGTGCTCACTCCTGTCTGATACTACTCCTCTCTGCTCTCTCCTATCTGATAGTACTCCTCTGTGCTCTCTCCTGTCTGATAGTACTCCTCTGTGCTCTCTTCTGTCTGACAGTACTTCTCTGTGTTTTCTCTTGTCTGATATGACTCCTCTGTGCTCTCTCCTGTCTGATATCACTCCTCTGTGCTCTCTTCTATCTGACAGGACTCCTCTGTGCTCTCTCCTGTCTGATAGTACTCCTCTGTGCTCTCTTCTATCTGACAGTACTCCTCTGTGCTCTCTCCTGTCTGATAGCACTCCTCTGTGCTCTCTTCTATCTGACAGTACTCCTCTGTGCTTTCTCCTGTCTGATATGACCCCTCTGTGCTCTCTCCTGTCTGATAGGACTCCTCTGTGCTCTCTTCTGTCTGATAGTACTCCTCTGTGCTCTCTCCTGTCTGATAGCATTCCTCTGTGCTCTCTCCTGTCTGATAGTACTCCTCTGTGCTCTCTCCTGTCTGATAGGACTCCTCTGTGCTCTCTCCTGTCAGATAGTACTCCACTGTGCTCTCTCCTGTCTAATAGAACTCCTCTCTGCTCTCTCCTGTCTGATAGTACTCCTCTGTGCATTCTCCTGTCTGATAGTACTCCACTTTGCTCTCTCCTGTCTGATCGTACTCCTCTGTGCTTTCCTGTCAGATAGCACTCCTCAGTGCTCTCTCCTGTCTGATAGCACTCCTCAGGGCTCTCTCCTGTCTGATAGCACTCCTTTGTGCTCTCTCCTGTCTGATAGTACTCCTCTGTGCTCTCTCCTGTCTGATAGCACTCCTATGTGCTCTCTCCTGTCTGATAGCACTCCTATGTGCTCTCTCCTGTCTGATAGTACTCCTCTCTGCACTCTCCTGTCTGATAGTACTCCTCTGTGCTCTCTCTTGTCTGATAGTACTCCTCTGTGCTCTCTTCTGTCTGACAGTACTTCTCTGTGCTTTCTCTTGTCTGATATGACTCCTCTGTGCTCCCTCCTGTCTGATAGCACTCCTATGTGCTCTCTCCTGTCTGATAGTACTCCACTGTGCTCTCTCCTGTCTAATAGAACTCCTCTCTGCTCTCTCCTGTCTGATAGTACTCCTCTGTGCGCTCTCCTGTCTGATAGTACTCCACTTTGTTCTCTCCTGTCTGATAGTACTCCTCTGTGCTCTCTCCTGTCTGATCGTACTCCTCTGTACTCTCTCCTGTCTGATAGCACTCCTCTGTGCTCTCTATTGTCTGATAGTACTCCTCTCTGCTCTCTCCTGTCTGATAGTGCTCCTCTGTGCTCTCTCCTGTCTGATAGTACTCCCCTGTGCTCTCTCCTGTCTAATAGAACTCCTCTCTGCTCTCTCCTGTCTGATAGTACACCTCTGTGCGCTCTCCTGTCTGATAGTACTCCACTTTGCTCTCTCCTGTCTGATCGTACTCCTCTGTGCTCTCCTGTCAGATAGCACTCCTCAGTGCTCTCTCTTGTCTGATAGCACTCTTCGGGGCTCTCTCCTGTCTGATAGCACTCCTCTGTGCTCTCTCCTGTCTGATAGCACTCCTCTGTGCTCTCTCCTGTCTGATAGTACTCCCTTCTGCACTCTCCTGTCTGATAGTACTCCTCTGTGCTCTCTCCTGTCTGATAGTACTCCTCTGTGCTCTCTTCTGTCTGACAGTACTTCTCTGTGCTTTCTCTTGTCTGATATGACTCCTCTGTGCTCCCTCCTGTCTGATAGCACTCCTATGTGCTCTCTCCTGTCTGATAGTACTCCACTGTGCTCTCTCCTGTCTAATAGAACTCCTCTCTGCTCTCTCCTGTCTGATAGTACTCCTCTGTGCGCTCTCCTGTCTGATAGTACTCCACTTTGCTCTCTCCTGTCTGATAGTACTCCTCTGTGCTCTCTCCTGTCTGATCGTACTCCTCTGTGCTCTCTCCTGTCTGATAGCACTCCTCTGTGCTCTCTCCTGTCTGATAGTACTCCTCTCTGCTCTCTCCTGTCTGATAGTACTCCTCTGTGCTCTCTCCTGTCTGATAGTACTCCTCTGTGCTCTCTTCTGTCTGACAGTACTTCTCTGTGTGTTCTCTTGTCTGATATGACTGCTCTGTACTCCCTCCTGTCTGATAGCACTCCTCTGTGCTCTCTCCTGTCTGATCGTACTCCTCTGTGCTCTCTCCTGTCTGATAGCACTCCTCTGTGCTCTCTCCTGTCTGATAGTACTCCACTGTGCTCTCTCCTGTCTGATAGAACTCCTCTCTGCTCTCTCCTGTCTGATAGTACTCCTCTGTGCTCTCTCCTGTCTGATAGCACTCCTCTGTGCTGTGTTCTATCTGACAGTACTCCTCTGTGCTTTCTCCTGTCTGATATGACTCCTCTGTGCTCTCTTCCGTCTGACAGTACTTCTCTGTGCTCTCTTCTGTCTGACAGTACTTCTCTGTGCTTTCTCTTGTCTGGTATGACTCCTCTGTGCTCCCTCCTGTCTGATAGCACTCCTCTGTGCTCTCTTCTATCTGACAGTACTCCTCTGTGCTTTCTCATGTCTGATATGACTCCGCTGTGCTCTCTCCTGTCTGATAGCACTCCTCTGTGCTCTCTCCTGTCTGATAGTACTCCTCTGTGCTCTCTCCTGTCTGATAGTACTCCTCTGTGCTCTCTCCTGTCTGATAGTACTCCTCTGTGCTCTCTCCTGTCTGATAGTACTCCAATGTGCTCTATCCTGTCTGATAGAACTCCTCTCTGCTCTCTCCTGTCTGATAGTACTCCTCTGTGCTCTCTCCTGTCTGATAGCACTCCTCTGTGCTCTCTCCTGTCTGATAGCACTCCTCTGTGCTCTGTCCTGTCTGATAGCACTCCTCTGTGCTCTCTCCTGTCTGATAGCACTCCTCTGTGCTCTCCCCTGTCTGATAGCACTCCTCTGTGCTCTCCCCTGTCTGATAGTACTCCTCTGTGATCTCTCCTGTCTGATAGCACTCCTCTGTGCTCTCCCCTGTCTGATAAGACTCCTCTGTGCTCTCTTCTGTCTGATAGTGCTCCTCTGTGCTCTCTCCTGTCTGATAGCACTCCTCTGTGCTCTCTTCTGTCTGATAGTACTCCTCTGTGCTCCCTCCTGTCTGATAGCACTCCTCTGTGCTCTTTCCTGTCTGATAGTACTCCTCTGTGCTCTTTCCTATCTGATCGTACTCCTCTGTGCTCTCCTGTCAGAGAGCACTCCTCAGTGCTCTCTCCTGTCTGATAGCACTCCACTGTGCTCTCTACTGTCTAATAGAACTCCTCTCGGCTCTCTCCTATCTGATAGTACTCCTCTGTGCGCTCTCCTGTCTGAGAGTACTCCACTTTGCTCTCTCCTGTCTGATAGTACTCCTCTGTGCTCTCTCCTGTCTGATCGTACTCCTCTGTGCTCTCTCCTGTCTGATAGCACTCCTCTGTGCTGTGTTCTATCTGACAGTACTCCTCTGTGCTTTCTCCTGTCTGATATGACTCCTCTGTGCTCTCTTCTGTCTGACAGTACTTCTCTGTGCTCTCTTCTGTCTGACAGTACTTCTCTGTGCTTTCTCTTGTCTGGTATGACTCCTCTGTGCTCCCTCCTGTCTGATAGCACTCCTCTGTGCTCTCTTCTATCTGACAGTACTCCTCTGTGCTTTCTCCTGTCTGATATGACTCCTCTGTGCTCTCTCCTGTCTGATAGCACTCCTCTGTGCTCTATCCTGTCTGAGAGCATTCCTCTGTGCTCTCTCCTGTCTGATAGTACTCCTCTGTGCTCTCTCCTGTCTGATAGGACTCCTCTGTGCTCTCTCCTGTCTGATAGTACTCCACTGTGCTCTCTCCTGTCTGATAGAACTCCTCTCTGCTCTCTCCTGTCTGATAGTACTCCTCTGTGCGCTCTCCTGTCTGATAGTACTCCTCAGTGCTCTCTCCTGTCTGATCGTACTCCTCTGTGCTCTCCTGTCTGATAGCACTCCTCAGTGCTCTCTCCTGTCTGATAGCACTCCTCTGGGCTCTCTCCTGTCTGATAGCACTTCTCTGTGCTTTCTCCCATTTAACAGCCTTTCTCTGTGCTCTCTCCTGTCTGATAGTACTCCTCTGTGCTCTCTCCTGTCTGATAGCACCTCTCTGTGCTATCTCCTGTCTGATAGCACTCCTCTGTGCTCTCTCCTGTCTGATAGCACTCTTCGGGGCTCTCTCCTGTCTGATAGCACTCCTCTGTGCTCTCTCCTGTCTGATAGTACTCCTCTGTGCTCTCTCCTGTCTGATAGCGCTCCTCTGTGCTCTCTCCTGTCTGATAGTACTCCCTTCTGCACTCTCCTGTCTGATAGTACTCCTCTGTGCTCTCTCCTGTCTGATAGTACTCCTCTGTGCTCTCTTCTGTCTGACAGTACTTCTCTGTGCTTTCTCTTGTCTGATATGACTCCTCTGTGCTCCCTCCTGTCTGATAGCACTCCTCTGTGCTCTCTCCTGTCTGATAGTACTCCACTGTGCTCTCTCCTTTCTAATAGAACTCCTCTCTGCTCTCACCTGTCTGATAGTACTCCTCTGTGCGCTCTCCTGTCTGATAGTACTCCACTTTGCTCTCTCCTGTCTGATAGTACTCCTCTGTGCTCTCTCCTGTCTGATCGTACTCCTCTGTGCTCTCTCCTGTCTGATAGCACTCCTCTGTGCTCTCTCCTGTCTGATAGTTCTCCTCTCTGCTCTCTCCTGTCTGATAGTACTCCTCTGTGCTCTCTCCTGTCTGATAGTACTCCTCTGTGCTCTCTTCTGTCTGACAGTACTTCTCTGTGCGTTCTCTTGTCTGATATGACTACTCTGTACTCCCTCCTGTCTGATAGCACTCCTATGTGCTCTTTCCTGTCTGATAGTACTCCACTGTGCTCTCTCCTGTCTGATAGAACTCCTCTCTGCTCTCTCCTGTCTGATAGTACTCCTCTGTGCTCTCTCCTGTCTGATAGTACTCCTCTGTGCTCTCTTCTGTCTGACAGTACTTCTCTGTGCTTTCTCTTGTCTGATATGACTCCTCTGTGCTCTCTCCTGTCTGATAGCTTTCCTCTGTTCTCTCTCCTGTCTGATAGTACTCCTCTGTGCTCTCTCCTGTCTGATAGTACTCCTCTGTGCTCTCTCCTGTCTGATAGTACTCCTCTGTGCTCTCTTCTGTCTGACAGTACTTCTCTGTGCTTTCTCTTGTCTGATATGACTCCTCTGTGCTCCCTCCTGTCTGATAGCACTCCTATGTGCTCTCTCCTGTCTGATAGTACTCCACTGTGCTCTCTCCTGTCTAATAGAACTCCTCTCTGCTCTCTCCTGTCTGATATTACTCCTCTGTGCGCTCTTCTGTCTGATAGTACTCCACTTTGCTCTCTCCTGTCTGATAGTACTCCTCTGTGCTCTCTCCTGTCTGATAGTACTCCTCTGTGCTCTCTTCTGTCTGACAGTACTTCTCTGTGCGTTCTCTTGTCTGATATGACTACTCTGTACTCCCTCCTGTCTGATAGCACTCCTATGTGCTCTTTCCTGTCTGATAGTACTCCACTGTGCTCTCTCCTGTCTGATAGAACTCCTCTCTGCTCTCTCCTGTCTGATAGTACTCCTCTGTGCTCTCTCGTGTCTGATAGTACTCCTCTGTGCTCTCTTCTGTCTGACAGTACTTCTCTGTGCTTTCTCTTGTCTGATATGACTCCTCTGTGCTCTCTCCTGTCTGATAGCTTTCCTCTGTTCTCTCTCCTGTCTGATAGTACTCCTCTGTGCTCTCTACTGTCTGATAGTACTCCTCTGTGCTCTCTCCTGTCTGATAGTACTCCTCTGTGCTCTCTTCTGTCTGACAGTACTTCTCTGTGCTTTCTCTTGTCTGATATGACTCCTCTGTGCTCCCTCCTGTCTGATAGCACTCCTATGTGCTCTCTCCTGTCTGATAGTACTCCACTGTGCTCTCTCCTGTCTAATAGAACTCCTCTCTGCTCTCTCCTGTCTGATATTACTCCTCTGTGCGCTCTCCTGTCTGATAGTACTCCACTTTGCTCTCTCCTGTCTGATAGTACTCCTCTGTGCTCTCTCCTGTCTGATCGTACTCCTCTGTGCTCTCTCCTGTCTGATAGCACTCCTCTGTGTTCTCTATTGTCTGATAGTACTCCTCTCTGCTCTCTCCTGTCTGATAGTACTCCTCTGTGCTCTCTCCTGTCTGATAGTACTCCCCTGTGCTCTCTCCTGTCTAATAGAACTCCTCTCTGCTCTCTCCTGTCTGATAGTACTCCTCTGTGCGCTCTCCTATCTGATAGTACTCCACTTTGCTCTCTCCTGTCTGATAGTACTCCTCTGTGCTCTCTCCTGTCTGATCGTACTCCTCGGTGCTCTCCTGTCAGATAGCACTCCTCAGTGCTCTCTCTTGTCTGATAGCACTCTTCGGGGCTCTCTCCTGTCTGATAGCACTCCTCTGTGCTCTCTCCTGTCTGATAGTACTCCTCTGTGCTCTCTCCTGTCTGATAGCACTCCTCTGTGCTCTCTCCTGTCTGATAGTACTCCCTTCTGCACTCTCCTGTCTGATAGTACTCCTCTGTGCTCTCTCCTGTCTGATAGTACTCCTCTGTGCTCTCTTCTGTCTGACAGTACTTCTCTGTGCTTTCTCTTGTCTGATATGACTCCTCTGTGCTCCCTCCTGTCTGATAGCACTCCTATGTGCTCTCTCCTGTCTGATAGTACTCCACTGTGCTCTCTCCTGTCTAATAGAACTCCTCTCTGCTCTTTCCTGTCTGATAGTACTCCTCTGTGCGCTCTCCTGTCTGATAGTACTCCACTTTGCTCTCTCCTGTCTGATAGTACTCCTCTGTGCTCTCTCCTGTCTGATCGTACTCCTCTGTGCTCTCTCCTGTCTGATAGCACTCCTCTGTGCTCTCTCCTGTCTGATAGTACTCCTCTGTGCTCTCTTCTGTCTGACAGTACTTCTCTGTGCGTTCTCTTGTCTGATATGACTACTCTGTACTCCCTCCTGTCTGATAGCACTCCTATGTGCTCTTTCCTGTCTGATAGTACTCCACTGTGCTCTCTCCTGTCTGATAGAACTCCTCTCTGCTCTCTCCTGTCTGATAGTACTCCTCTGTGCTCTCTCCTGTCTGATAGTACTCCTCTGTGCTCTCTTCTGTCTGACAGTACTTCTCTGTGCTTTCTCTTGTCTGATATGACTCCTCTGTGCTCCCTCCTGTCTGATAGAACTCCTATGTGCTCTCTCCTGTCTGATAGTACTCCACTGTGCTCTCTCCTGTCTAATAGAACTCCTCTCTGCTCTCTCCTGTCTGATAGTACTCCTCTGTGCGCTCTCCTGTCTGATAGTACTCCACTTTGCTCTCTCCTGTCTGATAGTACTCCTCTGTGCTCTCTCCTGTCTGATCGTACTCCTCTGTGCCCTCTCCTGTCTGATAGCACTCCTCTGTGGTCTCTATTGTCTGATAGTACTCCTCTCTGCTCTCTCCTGTCTGATAGTACTCCTCTGTGCTCTCTCCTGTCTGATAGTACTCCCCTGTGCTCTCTCCTGTCTAATAGAACTCCTCTCTGCTCTCTCCTGTCTGATAGTACTCCTCTGTGCGCTCTCCTGTCTGATAGTACTCCACTTTGCTCTCTCCTGTCTGATAATACTCCTCTGTGCTCTCTCCTGTCTGATCGTACTCCTCGGTGCTCTCCTGTCAGATAGCACTCCTCAGTGCTCTCTCTTGTCTGATAGCACTCTTCGGGGCTCTCTCCTGTCTGATAGCACTCCTCTGTGCTCTCTCCTGTCTGATAGTACTCCTCTGTGCTCTCTCCTGTCTGATAGCACTCCTCTGTGCTCTCTCCTGTCTGATAGTACTCCTCTGTGCTCTCTTCTGTCTGACAGTACTTCTCTGTGCTTTCTCTTGTCTGATCTGACTCCTCTGTGCTCCCTCCTGTCTGATAGCACTCCTATGTGCTCTCTCCTGTCTGATAGTACTCCACTGTGCTCTCTCCTGTCTAATAGAACTCCTCTCTGCTCTCTCCTGTCTGATAGTACTCCTCTGTGCGCTCTCCTGTCTGATAGTACTCCACTTTGCTCTCTCCTGTCTGATAGTACTCCTCTGTGCTCTCTCCTGTCTGATCGTACTCCTCTGTGCTCTCTCCTGTCTGATAGCACTCCTCTGTGCTCTCTCCTGTCTGATAGTACTCCTCTCTGCTCTCTCCTGTCTGATAGTACTCCTCTGTGCTCTCTCCTGTCTGATAGTACTCCTCTGTGCTCTCTTCTGTCTGACAGTACTTCTCTGTGTGTTCCCTTGTCTGATATGACTGCTCTGTACTCCCTCCTGTCTGATAGCACTCCTATGTGCTCTTTCCTGTCTGATAGTACTCCACTGTGCTCTCTCCTGTCTGATAGTACTCCCTTCTGCACTCTCCTGTCTGATAGTACTCCTCTGTGCTCTCTCCTGTCTGATAGTACTCCTCTGTGCTCTCTTCTGTCTGACAGTACTTCTCTGTGCTTTCTCTTGTCTGATATGACTCCTCTGTGCTCCCTCCTGTCTGATAGCACTCCTATGTGCTCTCTCCTGTCTGATAGTACTCCACTGTGCTCTCTCCTGTCTAATAGAACTCCTCTCTGCTCTCTCCTGTCTGATAGTACTCCTCTGTGCGCTCTCCTGTTTGATAGTACTCCACTTTGCTCTCTCCTGTCTGATAGTACTCCTCTGTGCTCTCTCCTGTCTGATCGTACTCCTCTGTGCTCTCTCCTGTCTGATAGCACTCCTCTGTGCTCTCTCCTGTCTGATAGTACTCCTCTGTACTCTCTTCTGTCTGACAGTACTTCTCTGTGCGTTCCCTTGTCTGATATGACTACTCTGTACTCCCTCCTGTCTGATAGCACTCCTATGTGCTCTTTCCTGTCTGATAGTACTCCACTGTGCTCTCTCCTGTCTGATAGAACTCCTCTCTGCTCTCTCCTGTCTGATAGTACTCCTCTGTGCTCTCTCCTGTCTGATAGTAATCCTCTGTGCTCTCTTCTGTCTGACAGTACTTCTCTGTGCTTTCTCTTGTCTGATATGACTTCTCTGTGCTCTCTCCTGTCTGATAGCTTTCCTCTGTTCTCTCTCCTGTCTGATAGTACTCCTCTGTGCTCTGTCCTGTCTGATAGTACTCCTCTGTGCTCTCTCCTGTCTGATAGTACTCCTCTGTGCTCTCTTCTGTCTGACAGTACTTCTCTGTGCTTTCTCTTGTCTGATATGACTCCTCTGTGCTCCCTCCTGTCTGATAGAACTCCTATGTGCTCTCTCCTGTCTGATAGTACTCCACTGTGCTCTCTCCTGTCTAATAGAACTCCTCTCTGCTCTCTCCTGTCTGATAGTACTCCTCTGTGCGCTCTCCTGTCTGATAGTACTCCACTTTGCTCTCTCCTGTCTGATAGTACTCCTCTGTGCTCTCTCCTGTCTGATCGTACTCCTCTGTGCTCTCTCCTGTCTGATAGCACTCCTCTGTGCTCTCTATTGTCTGATAGTACTCCTCTCTGCTCTCTCCTGTCTGATAGTACTCCTCTGTGCTCTCTCCTGTCTGATAGTACTCCCCTGTGCTCTCTCCTGTCTAATAGAACTCCTCTCTGCTCTCTCCTGTCTGATAGTACTCCTCTGTGCGCTCTCCTGTCTGATAGTACTCCACTTTGCTCTCTCCTGTCAGATAGCACTCCTCAGTGCTCTCTCTTGTCTGATAACACTCTTCGGGGCTCTCTTCTGTCTGATAGCACTCCTCTGTGCTCTCTCCTGTCTGATAGTACTCCTCTGTGCTCTCTCCTGTCTGATAGCACTCCTCTGTGCTCTCTCCTGTCTGATAGTACTCCCTTCTGCACTCTCCTGTCTGATAGTACTCCTCTGTGCTCTCTCCTGTCTGATAGTACTCCTCTGTGCTCTCTTCTGTCTGACAGTACTTCTCTGTGCTTTCTCTTGTCTGATATGACTCCTCTGTGCTCCCTCCTGTCTGATAGAACTCCTATGTGCTCTCTCCTGTCTGATAGTACTCCACTGTGCTCTCTCCTGTCTAATAGAACTCCTCTCTGCTCTCTCCTGTCTGATAGTACTCCTCTGTGCGCTCTCCTGTCTGATAGTACTCCACTTTGCTCTCTCCTGTCTGATCGTACTCCTCTGTGCTCTCTCCTGTCTGATAGCACTCCTCTGTGCTCTCTCCTGTCTGATAGTACTCCTCTCTGCTCTCTCCTGTCTGATAGTACTCCTCTGTGCTCTCTCCTGTCTGATAGTACTCCTCTGTGCTCTCTTCTGTCTGACAGTACTTCTCTGTGTGTTCTCTTGTCTGATATGACTGCTCTGTACTCCCTCCTGTCTGATAGCACTCCTATGTGCTCTTTCCTGTCTGATAGTACTCCACTGTGCTCTCTTCTGTCTGATAGAAGTCCTCTCTGCTCTCTCCTTTCTGATAGTACTCCTCTGTGCTCTCTCCTGTCTGATAGTACTCCTCTGTGCTCTCTTCTGTCTGACAGTACTTCTCTGTGCTTTTTCTTGTCTGATATGACTCCTCTGTGCTCTCTCCTGTCTGATAGCTTTCCTCTGTTCTCTCTCCTGTCTGATAGTACTCCTCTGTGCTCTCTCCTGTCTGATAGGACTCCTCTGTGCTCTCTCCTTTCTGATAGCACTCCTCTGTGCTGTGTTCTATCTGACAGTACTCCTCTGTGCTTTCTCCTGTCTGATATGACTCCTCTGTGTTCTCTTCTGTCTGACAGTACTTCTCTGTGCTCTCTTCTGTCTGACAGTACATCTCTGTGCTTTCTCTTGTCTGGTATGACTTCTCTGTGCTCCCTCCTGTCTGATAGCACTCCTCTGTACTCTCTTCTATCTGACAGTACTCCTCTGTGCTTTCTCCTGTCTGATATGACTCCTCTGTGCTCTCTCCTGTCTGATAGCACTCCTCTGTGCTCTCTCCTGTCTGATAGTACTCCTCTGTGCTCTCTCCTGTCTGATAGTACTCCTCTGTGCTCTCTCCTGTCTCATAGTACTCCACTGTGCTCTCTCCTGTCTGATAGAACTCCTCTCTGCTCTCTCCTGTCTGATAGTACTCCTCTGTGCGCTCTACTGTCTGATAGTACTCCACTTTGCTCTCTCCTGTCTGATCGTACTCCTCTGTGCTCTCCCGTCTGATAGCACTCATCAGTGCTCTCTCCTGTCTGATAGCACTCCTCTGGGCTCTCTCCTGTCTGATAGCACTTCTCTGTGCTTTCTCCCATCTAATAGCCTTTTTCTGTGCTCTCTCCTGTCTGATAGTACTCCTCTGTGCTCTCTCCTGTCTGATAGCACCCCTCTGTGCTCTCTCCTGTCTGATAGCACTCCTCTGTGCTCTCTCCTGTCTGATAGCACTCCTCTGTGCTCTGTCCTGTCTGATAGCACTCCTCTGTGCTCTCCCCTGTCTGATAGTACTCCTCTGTGCTCTCTCCTGTCTGATAGCACTTCTCTGTGCTCTCCCCTGTCTGATAAGACTCCTCTGTGCTCTCTTCTGTCTGATAGTGCTCCTCTGTGCTCTCTCCTGTCTGATAGCACTCCTCTGTGCTCTCTTCTGTCTGATAGAACTCCTCTGTGCTCCCTCCTGTCTGATAGCACTCCTCTGTGCTCTTTCCTGTCTGATAGTACTCCTCTGTGCTCTTTCCTGTCTGATCGTACTCCTCTGTGCTCTCCTGTCAGAGAGCACTCCTCAGTGCTCTCTCCTGTCTGATAGCACTCCACTGTGCTCTCTACTGTCTAATAGAACTCCTCTCGGCTCTCTCCTATTTGATAGTACTCCTTTGTGCGCTCTCCTGTCTGAGAGTACTCCACTTTGCTCTCTCCTTTCTGATAGTACTCCTCTGTGCTCTCTCCTGTCTGATCGTACTCCTCTGTGCTCTCTCCTGTCTGATAGCACTCCTCTGTGCTGTGTTCTATCTGACAGTACTCCTCTGTGCTTTCTCCTGTCTGATATGACTCCTCTGTGCTCTCTTCTGTCTGACAGTACTTCTCTGTGCTCTCTTCTGTCTGACAGTACTTCTCTGTGCTTTCTCTTGTCTGGTATGACTCCTCTGTGCTCCCTCCTGTCTGATAGCACTCCTCTGTGCTCTCTTCTATCTGACAGTACTCCTCTGTGCTTTCTCCTGTCTGATATGACTCCTCTGTGCTCTCTCCTGTCTGATAGCACTCCTCTGTGCTCTATCCTGTCTGATAGCATTCCTCTGTGCTCTCTCCTGTCTGATAGTACTCCTCTGTGCTCTCTCCTGTCTGATAGGACTCCTCTGTGCTCTCTCCTGTCTGATAGTACTCCACTGTGCTCTCTCCTGTCTGATAGAACTCCTCTCTGCTCTCTCCTGTCTGATAGTACTCCCTCTGTGCGCTCTCCTGTCTGATAGTACTCCTCCAGTGCTCTCTCCTGTCTGATCGTACTCCTCTGTGCTCTCCTGTCTGATAGCACTCCTCAGTGCACTCTCCTGTCTGATAGCACTCCTCTGGGCTCTCTCCTGTCTGATAGCACTTCTCTGTGCTTTCTCCCATTTAACAGCCTTTCTCTGTGCTCTCTCCTGTCTGATAGTACTCCTCTGTGCTCTCTCCTGTCTGATAAGCACCCCTCTGTGCTATCTCCTGTCTGATAGCACTCCTCTGTGCTCTCTCCTGTCTGATAGCACTCTTCGGGGCTCTCTCCCTGTCTGATAGCACTCCTCTGTGCTCCTCTCCTGTCTGATAGTACTCCTCTGTGCTCTCTCCTGTCTGATAGCGCTCCTCTGTGCTCTCTCCTGTCTGATAGTACTCCCCTTCTGCACTCTCCTGTCTGATAGTACTCCTCTGTGCTCTCTCCTGTCTGATAGTACTCCTCTGTGCTCTCTCTGTCTGACAGTACTTCTCTGTGCTTTCTCTTGTCTGATATGACTCCTCTGTGCTCCCTCCTGTCTGATAGCACTCCTATGTGCTCTCTCCTGTCTGATAGTACTCCACTGTGCTCTCTCCTTTCTAATAGAACTCCTCTCTGCTCTCTCCTGTCTGATAGTACTCCTCTGTGCGCTCTCCTGTCTGATAGTACTCCACTTTGCTCTCTCCTGTCTGATAGTACTCCTCTGTGCTCTCTCCTGTCTGATCGTACTCCTCTGTGCTCTCTCCTGTCTGATAGCACTCCTCTGTGCTCTCTCCTGTCTGATAGTTCTCCTCTCTGCTCTCTCCTGTCTGATAGTACTCCTCTGTGCTCTCTCCTGTCTGATAGTACTCCTCTGTGCTCTCTTCTGTCTGACAGTACTTCTCTGTGCGTTCTCTTGTCTGATATGACTACTCTGTACTCCCTCCTGTCTGATAGCACTCCTATGTGCTCTTTCCTGTCTGATAGTACTCCACTGTGCTCTCTCCTGTCTGATAGAACTCCTCTCTGCTCTCTCTGTCTGATAGTACTCCTCTGTGCTCTCTCCTGTCTGATAGTACTCCTCTGTGCTCTCTTCTGTCTGACAGTACTTCTCTGCTTCTCTTGTCTGATATGACTCCTCTGTGCTCTCTCCTGTCTGATAGCTTTCCTCTGTTCTCTCTCCTGTCTGATAGTACTCCTCTGTGCTCTCTCCTGTCTGATAGTACTCCTCTGTGCTCTCTCCTGTCTGATAGTACTCCTCTGTGCTCTCTTCTGTCTGACAGTACTTCTCTGTGCTTTCTCTTGTCTGATATGACTCTCTGTGCTCCCTCCTGTCTGATAGCACTCCTATGTGCTCTCTCCTGTCTGATAGTACTCCACTGTGCTCTCTCCTGTCTAATAGAAACTCCTCTCTGCTCTCTCCTGTCTGATATTACTCCTCTGTGCGCTCTCCTGTCTGATAGTACTCCACTTTGCTCTCTCCTGTCTGATAGTACTCCTCTGTGCTCTCTCCTGTCTGATCGTACTCCTCTGTGCTCTCTCCTGTCCTGATAGCACTCCTCTGTGTTCTCTATTGTCTGATAGTACTCCTCTCTGCTCTCTCCTGTCTGATAGTACTCCTCTGTGCTCTTCCTGTCTGATAGTACTCCCCTGTGCTCTCTCCTGTCTAATAGAACTCCTCTCTGCTCTCTCCTGTCTGATAGTACTCCTCTGTGCGCCTCACTGTCTGATAGTACTCCACTTTGCTCTCTCCTGTCTGATAGTACTCCTCTGTGCTCTCTCCTGTCTGATCGTACTCCTCGGTGCTCTCCTGTCAGATAGCACTCCTCAGTGCTCTCTCTTGTCTGATAGCACTCTTCGGGGCTCTCTCCTGTCTGATAGCACTCCTCTGTGCTCTCCTGTCTGATAGTACTCCTCTGTGCTCTCTCCTGTCTGATAGCACTCCTCTGTACTCTCCTCCTGTCTGATAGTACTCCCTTCTGCACTCTCCTGTCTGATAGTACTCCTCTGTGCTCTCTCCTGTCTGATAGTACTCCTCTGTGCTCTCTTCTGTCTGACAGTACTTCTCTGTGCTTTCTCTTGTCTGATATGACTCCTCTGTGCTCCCTCCTGTCTGATAGCACTCCTATGTGCTCTCTCCTGTCTGATAGTACTCCACTGTGCTCTCTCCTGTCTAATAGAACTCCTCTCTGCTCTCTCCTGTCTGATAGTACTCCTCTGTGCGCTCTCCTGTCTGATAGTACTCCACTTTGCTCTCTCCTGTCTGATAGTACTCCTCTGTGCTCTCTCCTGTCTGATCGTACTCCTCTGTGCTCTCTCCTGTCTGATAGCACTCCTCTGTGCTCTCTCCTGTCTGATAGTACTCCTCTGTGCTCTCTTCTGTCTGACAGTACTTCTCTGTGCGTTCTCTTGTCTGATATGACTACTCTGTACTCCCTCCTGTCTGATAGCACTCCTATGTGCTCTTTCCTGTCTGATAGTACTCCACTGTGCTCTCTCCTGTCTGATAGAACTCCTCTCTGCTCTCTCCTGTCTGATAGTACTCCTCTGTGCTCTCTCCTGTCTGATAGTACTCCTCTGTGCTCTCTTCTGTCTGACAGTACTTCTCTGTGCTTTCTCTTGTCTGATATGACTCCTCTGTGCTCTCTCCTGTCTGATAGCTTTCCTCTGTTCTCTCTCCTGTCTGATAGTACTCCTCTGTGCTCTCTCCTGTCTGATAGTACTCCTCTGTGCTCTCTCCTGTCTGATAGTACTCCTCTGTGCTCTCTTCTGTCTGACAGTACTTCTCTGTGCTTTCTCTTGTCTGATATGACTCCTCTGTGCTCCCTCCTGTCTGATAGAACTCCTATATGCTCTCTCCTGTCTGATAGTACTCCACTGTGCTCTCTCCTGTCTAATAGAACTCCTCTCTGCTCTCTCCTGTCTGATAGTACTCCTCTGTGCGCTCTCCTGTCTGATAGTACTCCACTTTGCTCTCTCCTGTCTGATAGTACTCCTCTGTGCTCTCTCCTGTCTTATCGTACTCCTCTGTGCTCTCTCCTGTCTGATAGCACTCCTCTGTGCTCTCTATTGTCTGATAGTACTCCTCTCTGCTCTCTCCTGTCTGATAGTACTCCTCTGTGCTCTCTCCTGTCTGATAGTACTCCCCTGTGCTCTCTCCTGTCTGATAGAACTCCTCTCTGCTCTCTCCTGTCTGATAGTACTCCTCTGTGTGCTCTCCTGTCTGATAGTACTCCACTTTGCTCTCTCCTGTCTGATAGTACTCCTCTGTGCTCTCTCCTGTCTGATCGTACTCCTCAGTGCTCTCCTGTCAGAAAGCACTCCTCAGTGCTCTCTCTTGTCTGATAGCACTCTTCGGGGCTCTCTCCTGTCTGATAGCACTCCTCTGTGCTCTCTCCTGTCTGATAGTACTCCTCTGTGCTCTCTCCTGTCTGATAGCACTCCTCTGTGCTCTCTTCTGTCTGATAGTACTCCCTTCTGCACTCTCCTGTCTGATAGTACTCCTCTGTGCTCTCTCCTGTCTGATAGTACTCCTCTGTGCTCTCTTCTGTCTGACAGTACTTCTCTGTGCTTTCTCTTGTCTGATATGACTCCTCTGTGCTCCCTCCTGTCTGATAGCACTCCTATGTGCTCTCTCCTGTCTGATAGTACTCCACTGTGCTCTCTCCTGTCTAACAGAACTCCTCTCTGCTCTCTCCTGTCTGATAGTACTCCTCTGTGCGCTCTCCTGTCTGATAGTACTCCACTTTGCTCTCTCCTGTCTGATAGTACTCCTCTGTGCTCTCTCCTGTCTGATCGTACTCCTCTGTGCTCGCTCCTGTCTGATAGCACTCCTCTGTGCTCTCTCCTGTCTGATAGTACTCCTCTCTGCTCTCTCCTGTCTGATAGTACTCCTCTGTGCTCTCTTCTGTCTGACAGTACTTCTCTGTGTGTTCCCTTGTCTGATATGACTGCTCTGTACTCCCTCCTGTCTGATAGCACTCCTATGTGCTCTTTCCTGTCTGATAGTACTCCACTGTGCTCTCTCCTGTCTGATAGTACTCCCTTCTGCACTCTCCTGTCTGATAGTACTCCTCTGTGCTCTCTCCTGTCTGATAGTACTCCTCTGTGCTCTCTTCTGTCTGACAGTACTTCTCTGTGCTTTCTCTTGTCTGATATGACTCCTCTGTGCTCCCTCCTGTCTGATAGCACTCCTCTGTGCTCTCTCCTGTCTGATAGTAATCCACTGTGCTCTCTCCTGTCTAATAGAACTCCTCTCTGCTCTCTCCTGTCTGATAGTACTCCTCTGTGCGCTCTCCTGTCTGATAGTACTCCACTTTGCTCTCTCCTGTCTGATAGTACTCCTCTGTGCGCTCTCCTGTCTGATAGTACTCCACTTTGCTCTCTCCTGTCTGATAGTACTCCTCTGTGCTCTCTCCTGTCTGATAGCACCCCTCTGTGCTCTCTCCTGTCTGATAGCACTCCTCTGTGCTCTCTCCTGTCTGATAGCACTCCTCTGTGCTCTGTCCTGTCTGATAGCACTCCTCTGTGCTCTCCCCTGTCTGATAGTACTTCTCTGTGCTCTCTCCTGTCTGATAGCACTCCTCTGTGCTCTCCCCTGTCTGATAAGGCTCCTCTGTGCTCTCTTCTGTCTGATAGTGCTCCTCTGTGCTCTCTCCTGTCTGATAGCACTCCTCTGTGCTCTCTTCTGTCTGATAGAACTCCTCTGTGCTCCCTCCTGTCTGATAGCACTCCTCTGTGCTCTTACCTGTCTGATAGTACTCCTCTGTGCTCTTTCCTGTCTGATCGTACTCCTCTGTGCTCTCCTGTCAGAGAGCACTCCTCAGTGCTCTCTCCTGTCTGATAGCACTCCACTGTGCTCTCTACTGTCTAATAGAACTCCTCTCGGCTCTCTCCTATCTGATAGTACTCCTTTGTGCGCTCTCCTGTCTGAGAGTACTCCACTTTGCTCTCTCCTGTCTGATAGTACTCCTCTGTGCTCTCTCCTGTCTGATCGTACTCCTCTGTGCTCTCTCCTGTCTGATAGCACTCCTCTGTGCTGTGTTCTATCTGACAGTACTCCTCTGTGCTTTCTCCTGTCTGATATGACTCCTCTGTGCTCTCTTCTGTCTGACAGTATTTCTCTGTGCTCTCTTCTGTCTGACAGTACTTCTCTGTGCTTTCTCTTGTCTGGTATGACTCCTCTGTGCTCCCTCCTGTCTGATAGCACTCCTCTGTGCTCTCTTCTATCTGACAGTACTCCTCTGTGCTTTCTCCTGTCTGATATGACTCCTCTGTGCTCTCTCCTGTCTGATAGCACTCCTCTGTGCTCTATCCTGTCTGATAGCATTCCTCTGTGCTCTCTCCTGTCTGATAGTACTCCTCTGTGCTCTCTCCTGTCTGATAGGACTCCTCTGTGCTCTCTCCTGTCTGATAGTACTCCACTGTGCTCTTTCCTGTCTGATAGAACTCCTCTCTGCTCTCTCCTGTCTGATAGTACTCCTCTGTGCGCTCTCCTGTCTGATAGTACTCCTCAGTGCTCTCTCCTGTCTGATCGTACTCCTCTGTGCTCTCCTGTCTGATAGCACTCCTCAGTGCTCTCTCCTGTCTGATAGCACTCCTCTGGGCTCTCTCCTGTCTGATAGCACTTCTCTGTGCTTTCTCCCATTTAACAGCCTTTCTCTGTGCTCTCTCCTGTCTGATAGTACTCCTCTGTGCTCTCTCCTGTCTGATAGCACCCCTCTGTGCTATCTCCTGTCTGACAGCACTCCTCTGTGCTCTCTCCTGTCTGATAGCACTCTTCGGGGCTCTCTCCTGTCTGATAGCACTCCTCTGTGCTCTCTCCTGTCTGATAGTACTCCTCTGTGCTCTCTCCTGTCTGATAGCGCTCCTCTGTGCTCTCTCCTGTCTGATAGTACTCCCTTCTGCACTCTCCTGTCTGATAGTACTCCTCTGTGCTCTCTCCTGTCTGATAGTACTCCTCTGTGCTCTCTTCTGTCTGACAGTACTTCTCTGTGCTTTCTCTTGTCTGATATGACTCCTCTGTGCTCCCTCCTGTCTGATAGCACTCCTCTGTGCTCTCTCCTGTCTGATAGTACTCCACTGTGCTCTCTCCTTTCTAATAGAACTCCTCTCTGCTCTCACCTGTCTGATAGTACTCCTCTGTGCGCTCTCCTGTCTGATAGTACTCCACTTTGCTCTCTCCTGTCTGATAGTACTCCTCTGTGCTCTCTCCTGTCTGATCGTACTCCTCTGTGCTCTCTCCTGTCTGATAGCACTCCTCTGTGCTCTCTCCTGTCTGATAGTTCTCCTCTCTGCTCTCTCCTGTCTGATAGTACTCCTCTGTGCTCTCTCCTGTCTGATAGTACTCCTCTGTGCTCTCTTCTGTCTGACAGTACTTCTCTGTGCGTTCTCTTGTCTGATATGACTACTCTGTACTCCCTCCTGTCTGATAGCACTCCTATGTGCTCTTTCCTGTCTGATAGTACTCCACTGTGCTCTCTCCTGTCTGATAGAACTCCTCTCTGCTCTCTCCTGTCTGATAGTACTCCTCTGTGCTCTCTCCTGTCTGATAGTACTCCTCTGTGCTCTCTTCTGTCTGACAGTACTTCTCTGTGCTTTCTCTTGTCTGATATGACTCCTCTGTGCTCTCTCCTGTCTGATAGCTTTCCTCTGTTCTCTCTCCTGTCTGATAGTACTCCTCTGTGCTCTCTCCTGTCTGATAGTACTCCTCTGTGCTCTCTCCTGTCTGATAGTACTCCTCTGTGCTCTCTTCTGTCTGACAGTACTTCTCTGTGCTTTCTCTTGTCTGATATGACTCCTCTGTGCTCCCTCCTGTCTGATAGCACTCCTATGTGCTCTCTCCTGTCTGATAGTACTCCACTGTGCTCTCTCCTGTCTAATAGAACTCCTCTCTGCTCTCTCCTGTCTGATATTACTCCTCTGTGCGCTCTTCTGTCTGATAGTACTCCACTTTGCTCTCTCCTGTCTGATAGTACTCCTCTGTGCTCTCTCCTGTCTGATAGTACTCCTCTGTGCTCTCTTCTGTCTGACAGTACTTCTCTGTGCGTTCTCTTGTCTGATATGACTACTCTGTACTCCCTCCTGTCTGATAGCACTCCTATGTGCTCTTTCCTGTCTGATAGTACTCCACTGTGCTCTCTCCTGTCTGATAGAACTCCTCTCTGCTCTCTCCTGTCTGATAGTACTCCTCTGTGCTCTCTCGTGTCTGATAGTACTCCTCTGTGCTCTCTTCTGTCTGACAGTACTTCTCTGTGCTTTCTCTTGTCTGATATGACTCCTCTGTGCTCTCTCCTGTCTGATAGCTTTCCTCTGTTCTCTCTCCTGTCTGATAGTACTCCTCTGTGCTCTCTACTGTCTGATAGTACTCCTCTGTGCTCTCTCCTGTCTGATAGTACTCCTCTGTGCTCTCTTCTGTCTGACAGTACTTCTCTGTGCTTTCTCTTGTCTGATATGACTCCTCTGTGCTCCCTCCTGTCTGATAGCACTCCTATGTGCTCTCTCCTGTCTGATAGTACTCCACTGTGCTCTCTCCTGTCTAATAGAACTCCTCTCTGCTCTCTCCTGTCTGATATTACTCCTCTGTGCGCTCTCCTGTCTGATAGTACTCCACTTTGCTCTCTCCTGTCTGATAGTACTCCTCTGTGCTCTCTCCTGTCTGATCGTACTCCTCTGTGCTCTCTCCTGTCTGATAGCACTCCTCTGTGTTCTCTATTGTCTGATAGTACTCCTCTCTGCTCTCTCCTGTCTGATAGTACTCCTCTGTGCTCTCTCCTGTCTGATAGTACTCCCCTGTGCTCTCTCCTGTCTAATAGAACTCCTCTCTGCTCTCTCCTGTCTGATAGTACTCCTCTGTGCGCTCTCCTATCTGATAGTACTCCACTTTGCTCTCTCCTGTCTGATAGTACTCCTCTGTGCTCTCTCCTGTCTGATCGTACTCCTCGGTGCTCTCCTGTCAGATAGCACTCCTCAGTGCTCTCTCTTGTCTGATAGCACTCTTCGGGGCTCTCTCCTGTCTGATAGCACTCCTCTGTGCTCTCTCCTGTCTGATAGTACTCCTCTGTGCTCTCTCCTGTCTGATAGCACTCCTCTGTGCTCTCTCCTGTCTGATAGTACTCCCTTCTGCACTCTCCTGTCTGATAGTACTCCTCTGTGCTCTCTCCTGTCTGATAGTACTCCTCTGTGCTCTCTTCTGTCTGACAGTACTTCTCTGTGCTTTCTCTTGTCTGATATGACTCCTCTGTGCTCCCTCCTGTCTGATAGCACTCCTATGTGCTCTCTCCTGTCTGATAGTACTCCACTGTGCTCTCTCCTGTCTAATAGAACTCCTCTCTGCTCTTTCCTGTCTGATAGTACTCCTCTGTGCGCTCTCCTGTCTGATAGTACTCCACTTTGCTCTCTCCTGTCTGATAGTACTCCTCTGTGCTCTCTCCTGTCTGATCGTACTCCTCTGTGCTCTCTCCTGTCTGATAGCACTCCTCTGTGCTCTCTCCTGTCTGATAGTACTCCTCTGTGCTCTCTTCTGTCTGACAGTACTTCTCTGTGCGTTCTCTTGTCTGATATGACTACTCTGTACTCCCTCCTGTCTGATAGCACTCCTATGTGCTCTTTCCTGTCTGATAGTACTCCACTGTGCTCTCTCCTGTCTGATAGAACTCCTCTCTGCTCTCTCCTGTCTGATAGTACTCCTCTGTGCTCTCTCCTGTCTGATAGTACTCCTCTGTGCTCTCTTCTGTCTGACAGTACTTCTCTGTGCTTTCTCTTGTCTGATATGACTCCTCTGTGCTCCCTCCTGTCTGATAGAACTCCTATGTGCTCTCTCCTGTCTGATAGTACTCCACTGTGCTCTCTCCTGTCTAATAGAACTCCTCTCTGCTCTCTCCTGTCTGATAGTACTCCTCTGTGCGCTCTCCTGTCTGATAGTACTCCACTTTGCTCTCTCCTGTCTGATAGTACTCCTCTGTGCTCTCTCCTGTCTGATCGTACTCCTCTGTGCCCTCTCCTGTCTGATAGCACTCCTCTGTGGTCTCTATTGTCTGATAGTACTCCTCTCTGCTCTCTCCTGTCTGATAGTACTCCTCTGTGCTCTCTCCTGTCTGATAGTACTCCCCTGTGCTCTCTCCTGTCTAATAGAACTCCTCTCTGCTCTCTCCTGTCTGATAGTACTCCTCTGTGCGCTCTCCTGTCTGATAGTACTCCACTTTGCTCTCTCCTGTCTGATAATACTCCTCTGTGCTCTCTCCTGTCTGATCGTACTCCTCGGTGCTCTCCTGTCAGATAGCACTCCTCAGTGCTCTCTCTTGTCTGATAGCACTCTTCGGGGCTCTCTCCTGTCTGATAGCACTCCTCTGTGCTCTCTCCTGTCTGATAGTACTCCTCTGTGCTCTCTCCTGTCTGATAGCACTCCTCTGTGCTCTCTCCTGTCTGATAGTACTCCTCTGTGCTCTCTTCTGTCTGACAGTACTTCTCTGTGCTTTCTCTTGTCTGATCTGACTCCTCTGTGCTCCCTCCTGTCTGATAGCACTCCTATGTGCTCTCTCCTGTCTGATAGTACTCCACTGTGCTCTCTCCTGTCTAATAGAACTCCTCTCTGCTCTCTCCTGTCTGATAGTACTCCTCTGTGCGCTCTCCTGTCTGATAGTACTCCACTTTGCTCTCTCCTGTCTGATAGTACTCCTCTGTGCTCTCTCCTGTCTGATCGTACTCCTCTGTGCTCTCTCCTGTCTGATAGCACTCCTCTGTGCTCTCTCCTGTCTGATAGTACTCCTCTCTGCTCTCTCCTGTCTGATAGTACTCCTCTGTGCTCTCTCCTGTCTGATAGTACTCCTCTGTGCTCTCTTCTGTCTGACAGTACTTCTCTGTGTGTTCCCTTGTCTGATATGACTGCTCTGTACTCCCTCCTGTCTGATAGCACTCCTATGTGCTCTTTCCTGTCTGATAGTACTCCACTGTGCTCTCTCCTGTCTGATAGTACTCCCTTCTGCACTCTCCTGTCTGATAGTACTCCTCTGTGCTCTCTCCTGTCTGATAGTACTCCTCTGTGCTCTCTTCTGTCTGACAGTACTTCTCTGTGCTTTCTCTTGTCTGATATGACTCCTCTGTGCTCCCTCCTGTCTGATAGCACTCCTATGTGCTCTCTCCTGTCTGATAGTACTCCACTGTGCTCTCTCCTGTCTAATAGAACTCCTCTCTGCTCTCTCCTGTCTGATAGTACTCCTCTGTGCGCTCTCCTGTTTGATAGTACTCCACTTTGCTCTCTCCTGTCTGATAGTACTCCTCTGTGCTCTCTCCTGTCTGATCGTACTCCTCTGTGCTCTCTCCTGTCTGATAGCACTCCTCTGTGCTCTCTCCTGTCTGATAGTACTCCTCTGTACTCTCTTCTGTCTGACAGTACTTCTCTGTGCGTTCCCTTGTCTGATATGACTACTCTGTACTCCCTCCTGTCTGATAGCACTCCTATGTGCTCTTTCCTGTCTGATAGTACTCCACTGTGCTCTCTCCTGTCTGATAGAACTCCTCTCTGCTCTCTCCTGTCTGATAGTACTCCTCTGTGCTCTCTCCTGTCTGATAGTAATCCTCTGTGCTCTCTTCTGTCTGACAGTACTTCTCTGTGCTTTCTCTTGTCTGATATGACTTCTCTGTGCTCTCTCCTGTCTGATAGCTTTCCTCTGTTCTCTCTCCTGTCTGATAGTACTCCTCTGTGCTCTGTCCTGTCTGATAGTACTCCTCTGTGCTCTCTCCTGTCTGATAGTACTCCTCTGTGCTCTCTTCTGTCTGACAGTACTTCTCTGTGCTTTCTCTTGTCTGATATGACTCCTCTGTGCTCCCTCCTGTCTGATAGAACTCCTATGTGCTCTCTCCTGTCTGATAGTACTCCACTGTGCTCTCTCCTGTCTAATAGAACTCCTCTCTGCTCTCTCCTGTCTGATAGTACTCCTCTGTGCGCTCTCCTGTCTGATAGTACTCCACTTTGCTCTCTCCTGTCTGATAGTACTCCTCTGTGCTCTCTCCTGTCTGATCGTACTCCTCTGTGCTCTCTCCTGTCTGATAGCACTCCTCTGTGCTCTCTATTGTCTGATAGTACTCCTCTCTGCTCTCTCCTGTCTGATAGTACTACTCTGTGCTCTCTCCTGTCTGATAGTACTCCCCTGTGCTCTCTCCTGTCTAATAGAACTCCTCTCTGCTCTCTCCTGTCTGATAGTACTCCTCTGTGCGCTCTCCTGTCTGATAGTACTCCACTTTGCTCTCTCCTGTCAGATAGCACTCCTCAGTGCTCTCTCTTGTCTGATAACACTCTTCGGGGCTCTCTTCTGTCTGATAGCACTCCTCTGTGCTCTCTCCTGTCTGATAGTACTCCTCTGTGCTCTCTCCTGTCTGATAGCACTCCTCTGTGCTCTCTCCTGTCTGATAGTACTCCCTTCTGCACTCTCCTGTCTGATAGTACTCCTCTGTGCTCTCTCCTGTCTGATAGTACTCCTCTGTGCTCTCTTCTGTCTGACAGTACTTCTCTGTGCTTTCTCTTGTCTGATATGACTCCTCTGTGCTCCCTCCTGTCTGATAGAACTCCTATGTGCTCTCTCCTGTCTGATAGTACTCCACTGTGCTCTCTCCTGTCTAATAGAACTCCTCTCTGCTCTCTCCTGTCTGATAGTACTCCTCTGTGCGCTCTCCTGTCTGATAGTACTCCACTTTGCTCTCTCCTGTCTGATCGTACTCCTCTGTGCTCTCTCCTGTCTGATAGCACTCCTCTGTGCTCTCTCCTGTCTGATAGTACTCCTCTCTGCTCTCTCCTGTCTGATAGTACTCCTCTGTGCTCTCTCCTGTCTGATAGTACTCCTCTGTGCTCTCTTCTGTCTGACAGTACTTCTCTGTGTGTTCTCTTGTCTGATATGACTGCTCTGTACTCCCTCCTGTCTGATAGCACTCCTATGTGCTCTTTCCTGTCTGATAGTACTCCACTGTGCTCTCTTCTGTCTGATAGAAGTCCTCTCTGCTCTCTCCTTTCTGATAGTACTCCTCTGTGCTCTCTCCTGTCTGATAGTACTCCTCTGTGCTCTCTTCTGTCTGACAGTACTTCTCTGTGCTTTTTCTTGTCTGATATGACTCCTCTGTGCTCTCTCCTGTCTGATAGCTTTCCTCTGTTCTCTCTCCTGTCTGATAGTACTCCTCTGTGCTCTCTCCTGTCTGATAGGACTCCTCTGTGCTCTCTCCTTTCTGATAGCACTCCTCTGTGCTGTGTTCTATCTGACAGTACTCCTCTGTGCTTTCTCCTGTCTGATATGACTCCTCTGTGTTCTCTTCTGTCTGACAGTACTTCTCTGTGCTCTCTTCTGTCTGACAGTACATCTCTGTGCTTTCTCTTGTCTGGTATGACTTCTCTGTGCTCCCTCCTGTCTGATAGCACTCCTCTGTACTCTCTTCTATCTGACAGTACTCCTCTGTGCTTTCTCCTGTCTGATATGACTCCTCTGTGCTCTCTCCTGTCTGATAGCACTCCTCTGTGCTCTCTCCTGTCTGATAGTACTCCTCTGTGCTCTCTCCTGTCTGATAGTACTCCTCTGTGCTCTCTCCTGTCTCATAGTACTCCACTGTGCTCTCTCCTGTCTGATAGAACTCCTCTCTGCTCTCTCCTGTCTGATAGTACTCCTCTGTGCGCTCTACTGTCTGATAGTACTCCACTTTGCTCTCTCCTGTCTGATCGTACTCCTCTGTGCTCTCCCGTCTGATAGCACTCATCAGTGCTCTCTCCTGTCTGATAGCACTCCTCTGGGCTCTCTCCTGTCTGATAGCACTTCTCTGTGCTTTCTCCCATCTAATAGCCTTTTTCTGTGCTCTCTCCTGTCTGATAGTACTCCTCTGTGCTCTCTCCTGTCTGATAGCACCCCTCTGTGCTCTCTCCTGTCTGATAGCACTCCTCTGTGCTCTCTCCTGTCTGATAGCACTCCTCTGTGCTCTGTCCTGTCTGATAGCACTCCTCTGTGCTCTCCCCTGTCTGATAGTACTCCTCTGTGCTCTCTCCTGTCTGATAGCACTTCTCTGTGCTCTCCCCTGTCTGATAAGACTCCTCTGTGCTCTCTTCTGTCTGATAGTGCTCCTCTGTGCTCTCTCCTGTCTGATAGCACTCCTCTGTGCTCTCTTCTGTCTGATAGAACTCCTCTGTGCTCCCTCCTGTCTGATAGCACTCCTCTGTGCTCTTTCCTGTCTGATAGTACTCCTCTGTGCTCTTTCCTGTCTGATCGTACTCCTCTGTGCTCTCCTGTCAGAGAGCACTCCTCAGTGCTCTCTCCTGTCTGATAGCACTCCACTGTGCTCTCTACTGTCTAATAGAACTCCTCTCGGCTCTCTCCTATTTGATAGTACTCCTTTGTGCGCTCTCCTGTCTGAGAGTACTCCACTTTGCTCTCTCCTGTCTGATAGTACTCCTCTGTGCTCTCTCCTGTCTGATCGTACTCCTCTGTGCTCTCTCCTGTCTGATAGCACTCCTCTGTGCTGTGTTCTATCTGACAGTACTCCTCTGTGCTTTCTCCTGTCTGATATGACTCCTCTGTGCTCTCTTCTGTCTGACAGTACTTCTCTGTGCTCTCTTCTGTCTGACAGTACTTCTCTGTGCTTTCTCTTGTCTGGTATGACTCCTCTGTGCTCCCTCCTGTCTGATAGCACTCCTCTGTGCTCTCTTCTATCTGACAGTACTCCTCTGTGCTTTCTCCTGTCTGATATGACTCCTCTGTGCTCTCTCCTGTCTGATAGCACTCCTCTGTGCTCTATCCTGTCTGATAGCATTCCTCTGTGCTCTCTCCTGTCTGATAGTACTCCTCTGTGCTCTCTCCTGTCTGATAGGACTCCTCTGTGCTCTCTCCTGTCTGATAGTACTCCACTGTGCTCTCTCCTGTCTGATAGAACTCCTCTCTGCTCTCTCCTGTCTGATAGTACTCCTCTGTGCGCTCTCCTGTCTGATAGTACTCCTCAGTGCTCTCTCCTGTCTGATCGTACTCCTCTGTGCTCTCCTGTCTGATAGCACTCCTCAGTGCACTCTCCTGTCTGATAGCACTCCTCTGGGCTCTCTCCTGTCTGATAGCACTTCTCTGTGCTTTCTCCCATTTAACAGCCTTTCTCTGTGCTCTCTCCTGTCTGATAGTACTCCTCTGTGCTCTCTCCTGTCTGATAGCACCCCTCTGTGCTATCTCCTGTCTGATAGCACTCCTCTGTGCTCTCTCCTGTCTGATAGCACTCTTCGGGGCTCTCTCCTGTCTGATAGCACTCCTCTGTGCTCTCTCCTGTCTGATAGTACTCCTCTGTGCTCTCTCCTGTCTGATAGCGCTCCTCTGTGCTCTCTCCTGTCTGATAGTACTCCCTTCTGCACTCTCCTGTCTGATAGTACTCCTCTGTGCTCTCTCCTGTCTGATAGTACTCCTCTGTGCTCTCTTCTGTCTGACAGTACTTCTCTGTGCTTTCTCTTGTCTGATATGACTCCTCTGTGCTCCCTCCTGTCTGATAGCACTCCTATGTGCTCTCTCCTGTCTGATAGTACTCCACTGTGCTCTCTCCTTTCTAATAGAACTCCTCTCTGCTCTCTCCTGTCTGATAGTACTCCTCTGTGCGCTCTCCTGTCTGATAGTACTCCACTTTGCTCTCTCCTGTCTGATAGTACTCCTCTGTGCTCTCTCCTGTCTGATCGTACTCCTCTGTGCTCTCTCCTGTCTGATAGCACTCCTCTGTGCTCTCTCCTGTCTGATAGTTCTCCTCTCTGCTCTCTCCTGTCTGATAGTACTCCTCTGTGCTCTCTCCTGTCTGATAGTACTCCTCTGTGCTCTCTTCTGTCTGACAGTACTTCTCTGTGCGTTCTCTTGTCTGATATGACTACTCTGTACTCCCTCCTGTCTGATAGCACTCCTATGTGCTCTTTCCTGTCTGATAGTACTCCACTGTGCTCTCTCCTGTCTGATAGAACTCCTCTCTGCTCTCTCCTGTCTGATAGTACTCCTCTGTGCTCTCTCCTGTCTGATAGTACTCCTCTGTGCTCTCTTCTGTCTGACAGTACTTCTCTGCTTTCTCTTGTCTGATATGACTCCTCTGTGCTCTCTCCTGTCTGATAGCTTTCCTCTGTTCTCTCTCCTGTCTGATAGTACTCCTCTGTGCTCTCTCCTGTCTGATAGTACTCCTCTGTGCTCTCTCCTGTCTGATAGTACTCCTCTGTGCTCTCTTCTGTCTGACAGTACTTCTCTGTGCTTTCTCTTGTCTGATATGACTCCTCTGTGCTCCCTCCTGTCTGATAGCACTCCTATGTGCTCTCTCCTGTCTGATAGTACTCCACTGTGCTCTCTCCTGTCTAATAGAACTCCTCTCTGCTCTCTCCTGTCTGATATTACTCCTCTGTGCGCTCTCCTGTCTGATAGTACTCCACTTTGCTCTCTCCTGTCTGATAGTACTCCTCTGTGCTCTCTCCTGTCTGATCGTACTCCTCTGTGCTCTCTCCTGTCTGATAGCACTCCTCTGTGTTCTCTATTGTCTGATAGTACTCCTCTCTGCTCTCTCCTGTCTGATAGTACTCCTCTGTGCTCTCTCCTGTCTGATAGTACTCCCCTGTGCTCTCTCCTGTCTAATAGAACTCCTCTCTGCTCTCTCCTGTCTGATAGTACTCCTCTGTGCGCTCTCCTGTCTGATAGTACTCCACTTTGCTCTCTCCTGTCTGATAGTACTCCTCTGTGCTCTCTCCTGTCTGATCGTACTCCTCGGTGCTCTCCTGTCAGATAGCACTCCTCAGTGCTCTCTCTTGTCTGATAGCACTCTTCGGGGCTCTCTCCTGTCTGATAGCACTCCTCTGTGCTCTCTCCTGTCTGATAGTACTCCTCTGTGCTCTCTCCTGTCTGATAGCACTCCTCTGTACTCTCTCCTGTCTGATAGTACTCCCTTCTGCACTCTCCTGTCTGATAGTACTCCTCTGTGCTCTCTCCTGTCTGATAGTACTCCTCTGTGCTCTCTTCTGTCTGACAGTACTTCTCTGTGCTTTCTCTTGTCTGATATGACTCCTCTGTGCTCCCTCCTGTCTGATAGCACTCCTATGTGCTCTCTCCTGTCTGATAGTACTCCACTGTGCTCTCTCCTGTCTAATAGAACTCCTCTCTGCTCTCTCCTGTCTGATAGTACTCCTCTGTGCGCTCTCCTGTCTGATAGTACTCCACTTTGCTCTCTCCTGTCTGATAGTACTCCTCTGTGCTCTCTCCTGTCTGATCGTACTCCTCTGTGCTCTCTCCTGTCTGATAGCACTCCTCTGTGCTCTCTCCTGTCTGATAGTACTCCTCTGTGCTCTCTTCTGTCTGACAGTACTTCTCTGTGCGTTCTCTTGTCTGATATGACTACTCTGTACTCCCTCCTGTCTGATAGCACTCCTATGTGCTCTTTCCTGTCTGATAGTACTCCACTGTGCTCTCTCCTGTCTGATAGAACTCCTCTCTGCTCTCTCCTGTCTGATAGTACTCCTCTGTGCTCTCTCCTGTCTGATAGTACTCCTCTGTGCTCTCTTCTGTCTGACAGTACTTCTCTGTGCTTTCTCTTGTCTGATATGACTCCTCTGTGCTCTCTCCTGTCTGATAGCTTTCCTCTGTTCTCTCTCCTGTCTGATAGTACTCCTCTGTGCTCTCTCCTGTCTGATAGTACTCCTCTGTGCTCTCTCCTGTCTGATAGTACTCCTCTGTGCTCTCTTCTGTCTGACAGTACTTCTCTGTGCTTTCTCTTGTCTGATATGACTCCTCTGTGCTCCCTCCTGTCTGATAGAACTCCTATATGCTCTCTCCTGTCTGATAGTACTCCACTGTGCTCTCTCCTGTCTAATAGAACTCCTCTCTGCTCTCTCCTGTCTGATAGTACTCCTCTGTGCGCTCTCCTGTCTGATAGTACTCCACTTTGCTCTCTCCTGTCTGATAGTACTCCTCTGTGCTCTCTCCTGTCTTATCGTACTCCTCTGTGCTCTCTCCTGTCTGATAGCACTCCTCTGTGCTCTCTATTGTCTGATAGTACTCCTCTCTGCTCTCTCCTGTCTGATAGTACTCCTCTGTGCTCTCTCCTGTCTGATAGTACTCCCCTGTGCTCTCTCCTGTCTGATAGAACTCCTCTCTGCTCTCTCCTGTCTGATAGTACTCCTCTGTGTGCTCTCCTGTCTGATAGTACTCCACTTTGCTCTCTCCTGTCTGATAGTACTCCTCTGTGCTCTCTCCTGTCTGATCGTACTCCTCAGTGCTCTCCTGTCAGAAAGCACTCCTCAGTGCTCTCTCTTGTCTGATAGCACTCTTCGGGGCTCTCTCCTGTCTGATAGCACTCCTCTGTGCTCTCTCCTGTCTGATAGTACTCCTCTGTGCTCTCTCCTGTCTGATAGCACTCCTCTGTGCTCTCTTCTGTCTGATAGTACTCCCTTCTGCACTCTCCTGTCTGATAGTACTCCTCTGTGCTCTCTCCTGTCTGATAGTACTCCTCTGTGCTCTCTTCTGTCTGACAGTACTTCTCTGTGCTTTCTCTTGTCTGATATGACTCCTCTGTGCTCCCTCCTGTCTGATAGCACTCCTATGTGCTCTCTCCTGTCTGATAGTACTCCACTGTGCTCTCTCCTGTCTAACAGAACTCCTCTCTGCTCTCTCCTGTCTGATAGTACTCCTCTGTGCGCTCTCCTGTCTGATAGTACTCCACTTTGCTCTCTCCTGTCTGATAGTACTCCTCTGTGCTCTCTCCTGTCTGATCGTACTCCTCTGTGCTCGCTCCTGTCTGATAGCACTCCTCTGTGCTCTCTCCTGTCTGATAGTACTCCTCTCTGCTCTCTCCTGTCTGATAGTACTCCTCTGTGCTCTCTTCTGTCTGACAGTACTTCTCTGTGTGTTCCCTTGTCTGATATGACTGCTCTGTACTCCCTCCTGTCTGATAGCACTCCTATGTGCTCTTTCCTGTCTGATAGTACTCCACTGTGCTCTCTCCTGTCTGATAGTACTCCCTTCTGCACTCTCCTGTCTGATAGTACTCCTCTGTGCTCTCTCCTGTCTGATAGTACTCCTCTGTGCTCTCTTCTGTCTGACAGTACTTCTCTGTGCTTTCTCTTGTCTGATATGACTCCTCTGTGCTCCCTCCTGTCTGATAGCACTCCTCTGTGCTCTCTCCTGTCTGATAGTAATCCACTGTGCTCTCTCCTGTCTAATAGAACTCCTCTCTGCTCTCTCCTGTCTGATAGTACTCCTCTGTGCGCTCTCCTGTCTGATAGTACTCCACTTTGCTCTCTCCTGTCTGATAGTACTCCTCTGTGCGCTCTCCTGTCTGATAGTACTCCACTTTGCTCTCTCCTGTCTGATAGTACTCCTCTGTGCTCTCTCCTGTCTGATAGCACCCCTCTGTGCTCTCTCCTGTCTGATAGCACTCCTCTGTGCTCTCTCCTGTCTGATAGCACTCCTCTGTGCTCTGTCCTGTCTGATAGCACTCCTCTGTGCTCTCCCCTGTCTGATAGTACTTCTCTGTGCTCTCTCCTGTCTGATAGCACTCCTCTGTGCTCTCCCCTGTCTGATAAGGCTCCTCTGTGCTCTCTTCTGTCTGATAGTGCTCCTCTGTGCTCTCTCCTGTCTGATAGCACTCCTCTGTGCTCTCTTCTGTCTGATAGAACTCCTCTGTGCTCCCTCCTGTCTGATAGCACTCCTCTGTGCTCTTACCTGTCTGATAGTACTCCTCTGTGCTCTTTCCTGTCTGATCGTACTCCTCTGTGCTCTCCTGTCAGAGAGCACTCCTCAGTGCTCTCTCCTGTCTGATAGCACTCCACTGTGCTCTCTACTGTCTAATAGAACTCCTCTCGGCTCTCTCCTATCTGATAGTACTCCTTTGTGCGCTCTCCTGTCTGAGAGTACTCCACTTTGCTCTCTCCTGTCTGATAGTACTCCTCTGTGCTCTCTCCTGTCTGATCGTACTCCTCTGTGCTCTCTCCTGTCTGATAGCACTCCTCTGTGCTGTGTTCTATCTGACAGTACTCCTCTGTGCTTTCTCCTGTCTGATATGACTCCTCTGTGCTCTCTTCTGTCTGACAGTATTTCTCTGTGCTCTCTTCTGTCTGACAGTACTTCTCTGTGCTTTCTCTTGTCTGGTATGACTCCTCTGTGCTCCCTCCTGTCTGATAGCACTCCTCTGTGCTCTCTTCTATCTGACAGTACTCCTCTGTGCTTTCTCCTGTCTGATATGACTCCTCTGTGCTCTCTCCTGTCTGATAGCACTCCTCTGTGCTCTATCCTGTCTGATAGCATTCCTCTGTGCTCTCTCCTGTCTGATAGTACTCCTCTGTGCTCTCTCCTGTCTGATAGGACTCCTCTGTGCTCTCTCCTGTCTGATAGTACTCCACTGTGCTCTTTCCTGTCTGATAGAACTCCTCTCTGCTCTCTCCTGTCTGATAGTACTCCTCTGTGCGCTCTCCTGTCTGATAGTACTCCTCAGTGCTCTCTCCTGTCTGATCGTACTCCTCTGTGCTCTCCTGTCTGATAGCACTCCTCAGTGCTCTCTCCTGTCTGATAGCACTCCTCTGGGCTCTCTCCTGTCTGATAGCACTTCTCTGTGCTTTCTCCCATTTAACAGCCTTTCTCTGTGCTCTCTCCTGTCTGATAGTACTCCTCTGTGCTCTCTCCTGTCTGATAGCACCCCTCTGTGCTATCTCCTGTCTGACAGCACTCCTCTGTGCTCTCTCCTGTCTGATAGCACTCTTCGGGGCTCTCTCCTGTCTGATAGCACTCCTCTGTGCTCTCTCCTGTCTGATAGTACTCCTCTGTGCTCTCTCCTGTCTGATAGCGCTCCTCTGTGCTCTCTCCTGTCTGATAGTACTCCCTTCTGCACTCTCCTGTCTGATAGTACTCCTCTGTGCTCTCTCCTGTCTGATAGTACTCCTCTGTGCTCTCTTCTGTCTGACAGTACTTCTCTGTGCTTTCTCTTGTCTGATATGACTCCTCTGTGCTCCCTCCTGTCTGATAGCACTCCTATGTGCTCTCTCCTGTCTGATAGTACTCCACTGTGCTCTCTCCTTTCTAATAGAACTCCACTGTGCTCTCTCCTTTCTAATAGAACTCCTCTCTGCTCTCTCCTGTCTGATAGTACTCCTCTGTGCGCTCTCCTGTCTGATAGTACTCCACTTTGCTTTCTCCTGTCTGATAGTACTCCTCTGTGCTCTCTCCTGTCTGATCGTACTCCTCTGTGCTCTCTCCTGTCTGATAGCACTCCTCTGTGCTCTCTCCTGTCTGATAGTTCTCCTCTCTGCTCTCTCCTGTCTGATAGTACTCCTCTGTGCTCTCTCGTGTCTGATAGTACTCCTCTGTGCTCTCTTCTGTCTGACAGTACTTCTCTGTGCGTTCTCTCGTCTGATATGACTACTCTGTACTCCCTCCTGTCTGATAGCACTCCTATGTGCTCTTTCCTGTCTGATAGTACTCCACTGTGCTCTCTCCTGTCTGATAGAACTGCTCTCTGCTCTCTCCTGTCTGATAGTACTCCTCTGTGCTCTCTCCTGTCTGATAGTACTCCTCTGTGCTCTCTTCTGTCTGACAGTACTTCTCTGTGCTTTCTCTTGTCTGATATGACTCCTCTGTGCTCGCTCCTGTCTGATAGCACTCCTCTGTGCTCTCTCCTGTCTGATAGTACTCCTCTCTGCTCTCTCCTGTCTGATAGTACTCCTCTGTGCTCTCTTCTGTCTGACAGTACTTCTCTGTGTGTTCCCTTGTCTGATATGACTGCTCTGTACTCCCTCCTGTCTGATAGCACTCCTATGTGCTCTTTCCTGTCTGATAGTACTCCACTGTGCTCTCTCCTGTCTGATAGTACTCCCTTCTGCACTCTCCTGTCTGATAGTACTCCTCTGTGCTCTCTCCTGTCTGATAGTACTCCTCTGTGCTCTCTTCTGTCTGACAGTACTTCTCTGTGCTTTCTCTTGTCTGATATGACTCCTCTGTGCTCCCTCCTGTCTGATAGCACTCCTATGTGCTCTCTCCTGTCTGATAGTACTCCACTGTGCTCTCTCCTGTCTAATAGAACTCCTCTCTGCTCTCTCCTGTCTGATAGTACTCCTCTGTGCGCTCTCCTGTCTGATAGTACTCCACTTTGCTCTCCCCTGTCGTATAGTACTCCTCTGTGCGCTCTCCTGTCTGATAGTACTCCACTTTGCTCTCTCCTGTCTGATAGTACTCCTCTGTGCTCTCTCCTGTCTGATCGTACTCCTCTGTGCTCTCTCCTGTCTGATAGCACTTCTCTGTGCTCTCTATTGTCTGATAGTACTCCTCTCTGCTCTCTCCTGTCTGATAGTACTCCTCTGTGCTCTCTCCTGTCTGAAAGCACTCCTCTGTGCTCTCTATTGTCTGATAGTACTCCTCTCTGCTCTCTCCTGTCTGATAGTACTCCTCTGTGCTCTCTCCTGTCTGATAGTACTCCCCTGTGCTCTCTCCTGTCTAATAGAACTCCTATGTGCTCTCTCCTGTCTGATAGTACTCCACTGTGCTCTCTCCTGTCTAATAGAACTCCTCTCTGCTCTCTCCTGTCTGATAGTACTCCTCTGTGCGCTCTCCTGTCTGATAGTACTCCACTTTGCTCTCTCCTGTCTGATAGTACTCCTCTGTGCTCTCTCCTGTCTGATCGTACTCCTCTGTGCTCTCTCCTGTCTGATAGCACTCCTCTGTGCTCTCTATTGTCTGATAGTACTCCTCTCTGCTCTCTCCTGTCTGATAGTACTCCTCTGTGCTCTCTCCTGTCTGATTGTACTCCCCTGTGCTCTCTCCTGTCTAATAGAACTCCTCTCTGCTCTCTCCTGTCTGATAGTACTCCTCTGTGTGCTCTCCTGTCTGATAGTACTCCACTTTGCTCTCTCCTGTCTGATAGTACTCCTCTGTGCTCTCTCCTGTCTGATCGTACTCCTCGGTGCTCTCCTGTCAGATAGCACTCCTCAGTGCTCTCTCTTGTCTGATAGCACTCTTCGGGGCTCTCTCCTGTCTGATAGCACTCCTCTGTGCTCTCTTCTGTCTGATAGTACTCCTCTGTGCTCTCTCCTGTCTGATAGCACTCCTCTGTGCTCTCTCCTGTCTGATAGTACTCCCTTCTGCACTCTCCTGTCTGATAGTACTCCTCTGTGCTCTCTCCTGTCTGATAGTACTCCTCTGTGCTCTCTTCTGTCTGACAGTACTTCTCTGTGCTTTCTCTTGTCTGATATGACTCCTCTGTGCTCCCTCCTGTCTGATAGCACTCCTATGTGCTCTCTCCTGTCTGATAGTACTCCACTGTGCTCTCTCCTGTCTAACAGAACTCCTCTCTGCTCTCTCCTGTCTGATAGTACTCCTCTGTGCGCTCTCCTGTCTGATAGTACTCCACTTTGCTCTCTCCTGTCTGATAGTACTCTTCTGTGCTCTCTCCTGTCTGATCGTACTCCTCTGTGCTCTCTCCTGTCTGATAGCACTCCTCTGTGCTCTCTCCTGTCTGATAGTACTCCTCTCTGCTCTCTCCTGTTTGATAGTACTCCTCTGTGCTCTCTTCTGTCTGACAGTACTTCTCTGTGTGTTCCCTTGTCTGATATGACTGCTCTGTACTCCCTCCTGTCTGATAGCACTCCTATGTGCTCTTTCCTGTCTGATAGTACTCCACTGTGCTCTCTCCTGTCTGATAGTACTCCCTTCTGCACTCTCCTGTCTGATAGTACTCCTCTGTGCTCTCTCCTGTCTGATAGTACTCCTCTGTGCTCTCTTCTGTCTGACAGTACTTCTCTGTGCTTTCTCTTGTCTGATATGACTCCTCTGTGCTCCCTCCTGTCTGATAGCACTCCTCTGTGCTCTCTCCTGTCTGATAGTAATCCACTGTGCTCTCTCCTGTCTAATAGAACTCCTCTCTGCTCTCTCCTGTCTGATAGTACTCCTCTGTGCGCTCTCCTGTCTGATAGTACTCCACTTTGCTCTCTCCTGTCTGATAGTACTCCTCTGTGCGCTCTCCTGTCTGATAGTACTCCACTTTGCTCTCTCCTGTCTGATAGTACTCCTCTGTGCTCTCTCCTGTCTGATAGCACCCCTCTGTGCTCTCTCCTGTCTGATAGCACTCCTCTGTGCTCTCTCCTGTCTGATAGCACTCCTCTGTGCTCTGTCCTGTCTGATAGCACTCCTCTGTGCTCTCCCCTGTCTGATAGTACTTCTCTGTGCTCTCTCCTGTCTGATAGCACTCCTCTGTGCTCTCCCCTGTCTGATAAGGCTCCTCTGTGCTCTCTTCTGTCTGATAGTGCTCCTCTGTGCTCTCTCCTGTCTGATAGCACTCCTCTGTGCTCTCTTCTGTCTGATAGAACTCCTCTGTGCTCCCTCCTGTCTGATAGCACTCCTCTGTGCTCTTACCTGTCTGATAGTACTCCTCTGTGCTCTTTCCTGTCTGATCGTACTCCTCTGTGCTCTCCTGTCAGAGAGCACTCCTCAGTGCTCTCTCCTGTCTGATAGCACTCCACTGTGCTCTCTACTGTCTAATAGAACTCCTCTCGGCTCTCTCCTATCTGATAGTACTCCTTTGTGCGCTCTCCTGTCTGAGAGTACTCCACTTTGCTCTCTCCTGTCTGATAGTACTCCTCTGTGCTCTCTCCTGTCTGATCGTACTCCTCTGTGCTCTCTCCTGTCTGATAGCACTCCTCTGTGCTGTGTTCTATCTGACAGTACTCCTCTGTGCTTTCTCCTGTCTGATATGACTCCTCTGTGCTCTCTTCTGTCTGACAGTATTTCTCTGTGCTCTCTTCTGTCTGACAGTACTTCTCTGTGCTTTCTCTTGTCTGGTATGACTCCTCTGTGCTCCCTCCTGTCTGATAGCACTCCTCTGTGCTCTCTTCTATCTGACAGTACTCCTCTGTGCTTTCTCCTGTCTGATATGACTCCTCTGTGCTCTCTCCTGTCTGATAGCACTCCTCTGTGCTCTATCCTGTCTGATAGCATTCCTCTGTGCTCTCTCCTGTCTGATAGTACTCCTCTGTGCTCTCTCCTGTCTGATAGGACTCCTCTGTGCTCTCTCCTGTCTGATAGTACTCCACTGTGCTCTTTCCTGTCTGATAGAACTCCTCTCTGCTCTCTCCTGTCTGATAGTACTCCTCTGTGCGCTCTCCTGTCTGATAGTACTCCTCAGTGCTCTCTCCTGTCTGATCGTACTCCTCTGTGCTCTCCTGTCTGATAGCACTCCTCAGTGCTCTCTCCTGTCTGATAGCACTCCTCTGGGCTCTCTCCTGTCTGATAGCACTTCTCTGTGCTTTCTCCCATTTAACAGCCTTTCTCTGTGCTCTCTCCTGTCTGATAGTACTCCTCTGTGCTCTCTCCTGTCTGATAGCACCCCTCTGTGCTATCTCCTGTCTGACAGCACTCCTCTGTGCTCTCTCCTGTCTGATAGCACTCTTCGGGGCTCTCTCCTGTCTGATAGCACTCCTCTGTGCTCTCTCCTGTCTGATAGTACTCCTCTGTGCTCTCTCCTGTCTGATAGCGCTCCTCTGTGCTCTCTCCTGTCTGATAGTACTCCCTTCTGCACTCTCCTGTCTGATAGTACTCCTCTGTGCTCTCTCCTGTCTGATAGTACTCCTCTGTGCTCTCTTCTGTCTGACAGTACTTCTCTGTGCTTTCTCTTGTCTGATATGACTCCTCTGTGCTCCCTCCTGTCTGATAGCACTCCTATGTGCTCTCTCCTGTCTGATAGTACTCCACTGTGCTCTCTCCTTTCTAATAGAACTCCACTGTGCTCTCTCCTTTCTAATAGAACTCCTCTCTGCTCTCTCCTGTCTGATAGTACTCCTCTGTGCGCTCTCCTGTCTGATAGTACTCCACTTTGCTTTCTCCTGTCTGATAGTACTCCTCTGTGCTCTCTCCTGTCTGATCGTACTCCTCTGTGCTCTCTCCTGTCTGATAGCACTCCTCTGTGCTCTCTCCTGTCTGATAGTTCTCCTCTCTGCTCTCTCCTGTCTGATAGTACTCCTCTGTGCTCTCTCGTGTCTGATAGTACTCCTCTGTGCTCTCTTCTGTCTGACAGTACTTCTCTGTGCGTTCTCTCGTCTGATATGACTACTCTGTACTCCCTCCTGTCTGATAGCACTCCTATGTGCTCTTTCCTGTCTGATAGTACTCCACTGTGCTCTCTCCTGTCTGATAGAACTGCTCTCTGCTCTCTCCTGTCTGATAGTACTCCTCTGTGCTCTCTCCTGTCTGATAGTACTCCTCTGTGCTCTCTTCTGTCTGACAGTACTTCTCTGTGCTTTCTCTTGTCTGATATGACTCCTCTGTGCTCGCTCCTGTCTGATAGCACTCCTCTGTGCTCTCTCCTGTCTGATAGTACTCCTCTCTGCTCTCTCCTGTCTGATAGTACTCCTCTGTGCTCTCTTCTGTCTGACAGTACTTCTCTGTGTGTTCCCTTGTCTGATATGACTGCTCTGTACTCCCTCCTGTCTGATAGCACTCCTATGTGCTCTTTCCTGTCTGATAGTACTCCACTGTGCTCTCTCCTGTCTGATAGTACTCCCTTCTGCACTCTCCTGTCTGATAGTACTCCTCTGTGCTCTCTCCTGTCTGATAGTACTCCTCTGTGCTCTCTTCTGTCTGACAGTACTTCTCTGTGCTTTCTCTTGTCTGATATGACTCCTCTGTGCTCCCTCCTGTCTGATAGCACTCCTATGTGCTCTCTCCTGTCTGATAGTACTCCACTGTGCTCTCTCCTGTCTAATAGAACTCCTCTCTGCTCTCTCCTGTCTGATAGTACTCCTCTGTGCGCTCTCCTGTCTGATAGTACTCCACTTTGCTCTCCCCTGTCGTATAGTACTCCTCTGTGCGCTCTCCTGTCTGATAGTACTCCACTTTGCTCTCTCCTGTCTGATAGTACTCCTCTGTGCTCTCTCCTGTCTGATCGTACTCCTCTGTGCTCTCTCCTGTCTGATAGCACTTCTCTGTGCTCTCTATTGTCTGATAGTACTCCTCTCTGCTCTCTCCTGTCTGATAGTACTCCTCTGTGCTCTCTCCTGTCTGAAAGCACTCCTCTGTGCTCTCTATTGTCTGATAGTACTCCTCTCTGCTCTCTCCTGTCTGATAGTACTCCTCTGTGCTCTCTCCTGTCTGATAGTACTCCCCTGTGCTCTCTCCTGTCTAATAGAACTCCTATGTGCTCTCTCCTGTCTGATAGTACTCCACTGTGCTCTCTCCTGTCTAATAGAACTCCTCTCTGCTCTCTCCTGTCTGATAGTACTCCTCTGTGCGCTCTCCTGTCTGATAGTACTCCACTTTGCTCTCTCCTGTCTGATAGTACTCCTCTGTGCTCTCTCCTGTCTGATCGTACTCCTCTGTGCTCTCTCCTGTCTGATAGCACTCCTCTGTGCTCTCTATTGTCTGATAGTACTCCTCTCTGCTCTCTCCTGTCTGATAGTACTCCTCTGTGCTCTCTCCTGTCTGATTGTACTCCCCTGTGCTCTCTCCTGTCTAATAGAACTCCTCTCTGCTCTCTCCTGTCTGATAGTACTCCTCTGTGTGCTCTCCTGTCTGATAGTACTCCACTTTGCTCTCTCCTGTCTGATAGTACTCCTCTGTGCTCTCTCCTGTCTGATCGTACTCCTCGGTGCTCTCCTGTCAGATAGCACTCCTCAGTGCTCTCTCTTGTCTGATAGCACTCTTCGGGGCTCTCTCCTGTCTGATAGCACTCCTCTGTGCTCTCTTCTGTCTGATAGTACTCCTCTGTGCTCTCTCCTGTCTGATAGCACTCCTCTGTGCTCTCTCCTGTCTGATAGTACTCCCTTCTGCACTCTCCTGTCTGATAGTACTCCTCTGTGCTCTCTCCTGTCTGATAGTACTCCTCTGTGCTCTCTTCTGTCTGACAGTACTTCTCTGTGCTTTCTCTTGTCTGATATGACTCCTCTGTGCTCCCTCCTGTCTGATAGCACTCCTATGTGCTCTCTCCTGTCTGATAGTACTCCACTGTGCTCTCTCCTGTCTAACAGAACTCCTCTCTGCTCTCTCCTGTCTGATAGTACTCCTCTGTGCGCTCTCCTGTCTGATAGTACTCCACTTTGCTCTCTCCTGTCTGATAGTACTCTTCTGTGCTCTCTCCTGTCTGATCGTACTCCTCTGTGCTCTCTCCTGTCTGATAGCACTCCTCTGTGCTCTCTCCTGTCTGATAGTACTCCTCTCTGCTCTCTCCTGTTTGATAGTACTCCTCTGTGCTCTCTTCTGTCTGACAGTACTTCTCTGTGTGTTCCCTTGTCTGATATGACTGCTCTGTACTCCCCTCCTGTCTGATAGCACTCCTATGTGCTCTTTCCTGTCTGATAGTACTCCACTGTGCTCTCTCCTGTCTGATAGTACTCCCTTCTGCACTCTCCTGTCTGATAGTACTCCTCTGTGCTCTCTCCTGTCTGATAGTACTCCTCTGTGCTCTCTTCTGTCTGACAGTACTTCTCTGTGCTTTCTCTTGTCTGATATGACTCCTCTGTGCTCCCTCCTGTCTGATAGCACTCCTCTGTGCGCTCTCCTGTCTGATAGTACTTCACTTTGCTCTCTCCTGTCTGATAGTACTCCTCTGTGCTCTCTCCTGTCTGATCGTACTCCTCTGTGCTCTCTCCTGTCTGATAGCACTCCTCTGTGCTCTCTCCTGTCTGATAGTACTCCTCTGTGCTCTCTTCTGTCTGACAGTACTTCTCTGTGCGTTCTCTTGTCTGATATGACTACTCTGTACTCCCTCCTGTCTGATAGCACTCCTATGTGCTCTTTCCTGTCTGATAGTACTCCACTGTGCTCTCTCCAGTCTGATAGAACTCCTCTCTGCTCTCTCCTGTCTGATAGTACTCCTCTGTGCTCTCTCCTGTCTGATAGTAATCCTCTCTGCTCTCTTCTGTCTGACAGTACTTCTCTGTGCTTTCTCTTGTCTGATATGACTCCTCTGTGCTCTCTCCTGTCTGATAGCTTTCCTCTGTTCTCTCTCCTGTCTGATAGTACTCCTCTGTGCTCTGTCCTGTCTGATAGTACTCCTCTGTGCTCTCTCCTGTCTGATAGTACTCCTCTGTGCTCTCTTCTGTCTGACAGTACTTCTCTGTGCTTTCTCTTGTCTGATATGACTCCTCTGTGCTCCCTCCTGTCTGATAGAACTCCTATGTGCTCTCTCCTGTCTGATAGTACTCCACTGTGCTCTCTCCTGTCTAATAGAACTCCTCTCTGCTCTCTCCTGTCTGATAGTACTCCTCTGTGCGCTCTCCTGTCTGATAGTACTCCACTTTGCTCTCTCCTGTCTGATAGTACTCCTCTGTGCTCTCTCCTGTCTGATCGTACTCCTCTGTGCTCTCTCCTGTCTGATAGCACTCCTCTGTGCTCTCTATTGTCTGATAGTACTCCTCTCTGCTCTCTCCTGTCTGATAGTACTCCTCTGTGCTCTCTCCTGTCTGATAGTACTCCCCTGTGCTCTCTCCTGTCTAATAGAACTCCTCTCTGCTCTCTCCTGTCTGATAGTACTCCTCTGTGCGCTCTCCTGTCTGATAGTACTCCACTTTGCTCTCTCCTGTCTGATAGTACTCCTCTGTGCTCTCTCCTGTCTGATCGTACTCCTCTGTGCTCTCTCCTGTCTGATAGCACTCCTCTGTGCTCTCTCCTGTCTGATAGTACTCCTCTGTGCTCTCTTCTGTCTGACAGTACTTCTCTGTGCGTTCTCTTGTCTGATATGACTACTCTGTACTCCCTCCTGTCTGATAGCACTCCTATGTGCTCTTTCCTGTCTGATAGTACTCCACTGTGCTCTCTCCTGTCTGATAGAACTCCTCTCTGCTCTCTCCTGTCTGATAGTACTCCTCTGTGCTCTCTCCTGTCTGATAGTACTCCTCTGTGCTCTCTTCTGTCTGACAGTACTTCTCTGTGCTTTCTCTTGTCTGATATGCCTCCTCTGTGCTCTCTCCTGTCTGATAGCTTTCCTCTGTTCTCTCTCCTGTCTGATAGTACTCCTCTGTGCTCTCTCCTGTCTGATAGTACTCCTCTGTGCTCTCTCCTGTCTGATAGTACTCCTCTGTGCTCTCTTCTGTCTGACAGTACTTCTCTGTGCTTTCTCTTGTCTGATATGACTCCTCTGTGCTCCCTCCTGTCTGATAGAACTCCTATGTGCTCTCTCCTGTCTGATAGTACTCCACTGTGCTCTCTCCTGTCTAATAGAACTCCTCTCTGCTCTCTCCTGTCTGATAGTACTCCTCTGTGCGCTCTCCTGTCTGATAGTACTCCACTTTGCTCTCTCCTGTCTGATAGTACTCCTCTGTGCTCTCTCCTGTCTGATCGTACTCCTCTGTGCTCTCTCCTGTCTGATAGCACTCCTCTGTGCTCTCTATTGTCTGATAGTACTCCTCTCTGCTCTCTCCTGTCTGATAGTACTCCTCTGTGCTCTCTCCTGTCTGATAGTACTCCCCTGTGCTCTCTCCTGTCTAATAGAACTCCTCTCTGCTCTCTCCTGTCTGATAGTACTCCTCTGTGTGCTCTCCTGTCTGATAGTACTCCACTTTGCTCTCTCCTGTCTGATAGTACTCCTCTGTGCTCTCTCCTGTCTGATCGTACTCCTCGGTGCTCTCCTGTCAGATAGCACTCCTCAGTGCTCTCTCTTGTCTGATAGCACTCTTCGGGGCTCTCTCCTGTCTGATAGCACTCCTCTGTGCTCTCTCCTGTCTGATAGTACTCCTCTGTGCTCTCTCCTGTCTGATAGCACTCCTCTGTGCTCTCTCCTGTCTGATAGTACTCCCTTCTGCACTCTCCTGTCTGATAGTACTCCTCTGTGCTCTCTCCTGTCTGATAGTACTCCTCTGTGCTCTCTTCTGTCTGACAGTACTTCTCTGTGCTTTCTCTTGTCTGATATGACTCCTCTGTGCTCCCTCCTGTCTGATAGCACTCCTATGTGCTCTCTCCTGTCTGATAGTACTCCACTGTGCTCTCTCCTGTCTAACAGAACTCCTCTCTGCTCTCTCCTGTCTGATAGTACTCCTCTGTGCGCTCTCCTGTCTGATAGTACTCCACTTTGCTCTCTCCTGTCTGATAGTACTCCTCTGTGCTCTCTCCTGTCTGATCGTACTCCTCTGTGCTCTCTCCTGTCTGATAGCACTCCTCTGTGCTCTCTCCTGTCTGATAGTACTCCTCTCTGCTCTCTCCTGTCTGATAGTACTCCTCTGTGCTCTCTTCTGTCAGACAGTACTTCTCTGTGTGTTCCCTTGTCTGATATGACTGCTCTGTACTCCCTCCTGTCTGATAGCACTCCTATGTGCTCTTTCCTGTCTGATAGTACTCCACTGTGCTCTCTCCTGTCTGATAGTACTCCCTTCTGCACTCTCCTGTCTGATAGTACTCCTCTGTGCTCTCTCCTGTCTGATAGTACTCCTCTGTGCTCTCTTCTGTCTGACAGTACTTCTCTGTGCTTTCTCTTGTCTGATATGACTCCTCTGTGCTCCCTCCTGTCTGATAGCACTCCTATGTGCTCTCTCCTGTCTGATAGTACTCCACTGTGCTCTCTCCTGTCTAATAGAACTCCTCTCTGCTCTCTCCTGTCTGATAGTACTCCTCTGTGCGCTCTCCTGTCTGATAGTACTCCACTTTGCTCTCTCCTGTCGTATAGTACTCCTCTGTGCGCTCTCCTGTCTGATAGTACTCCACTTTGCTCTCTCCTGTCTGATAGTACTCCTCTGTGCTCTCTCCTGTCTGATCGTACTCCTCTGTGCTCTCTCCTGTCTGATAGCACTCCTCTGTGCTCTCTATTGTCTGATAGTACTCCTCTCTGCTCTCTCCTGTCTGATAGTACTCCTCTGTGCTCTCTCCTGTCTGATAGCACTCCTCTGTGCTCTCTATTGTCTGATAGTACTCCTCTCTGCTCTCTCCTGTCTGATAGTACTCCTCTGTGCTCTCTCCTGTCTGATAGTACTCCCCTGTGCTCTCTCCTGTCTAATAGAACTCCTATGTGCTCTCTCCTGTCTGATAGTACTCCACTGTGCTCTCTCCTGTCTAATAGAACTCCTCTCTGCTCTCTCCTGTCTGATAGTACTCCTCTGTGCGCTCTCCTGTCTGATAGTACTCCACTTTGCTCTCTCCTGTCTGATAGTACTCCTCTGTGCTCTCTCCTGTCTGATCGTACTCCTCTGTGCTCTCTCCTGTCTGATAGCACTCCTCTGTGCTCTCTATTGTCTGATAGTACTCCTCTCTGCTCTCTCCTGTCTGATAGTACTCCTCTGTGCTCTCTCTTGTCTGATAGTACTCCCCTGTGCTCTCTCCTGTCTAATAGAACTCCTCTCTGCTCTCTCCTGTCTGATAGTACTCCTCTGTGTGCTCTCCTGTCTGATAGTACTCCACTTTGCTCTCTCCTGTCTGATAGTACTCCTCTGTGCTCTCTCCTGTCTGATCGTACTCCTCGGTGCTCTCCTGTCAGATAGCACTCCTCTGTGCTCTCTCTTGTCTGATAGCACTCTTCGGGGCTCTCTCCTGTCTGATAGCACTCCTCTGTGCTCTCTTCTGTCTGATAGTACTCCTCTGTGCTCTCTCCTGTCTGATAGCACTCCTCTGTGCTCTCTCCTGTCTGATAGTACTCCCTTCTGCACTCTCCTGTCTGATAGTACTCCTCTGTGCTCTCTCCTGTCTGATAGTACTCCTCTGTGCTCTCTTCTGTCTGACAGTACTTCTCTGTGCTTTCTCTTGTCTGATATGACTCCTCTGTGCTCCCTCCTGTCTGATAGCACTCCTATGTGCTCTCTCCTGTCTGATAGTACTCCACTGTGCTCTCTCCTGTCTAACAGAACTCCTCTCTGCTCTCTCCTGTCTGATAGTACTCCTCTGTGCGCTCTCCTGTCTGATAGTACTCCACTTTGCTCTCTCCTGTCTGATAGTACTCTTCTGTGCTCTCTCCTGTCTGATCGTACTCCTCTGTGCTCTCTCCTGTCTGATAGCACTCCTCTGTGCTCTCTCCTGTCTGATAGTACTCCTCTCTGCTCTCTCCTGTCTGATAGTACTCCTCTGTGCTCTCTTCTGTCTGACAGTACTTCTCTGTGTGTTCCCTTGTCTGATATGACTGCTCTGTACTCCCTCCTGTCTGATAGCACTCCTATGTGCTCTTTCCTGTCTGATAGTACTCCACTGTGCTCTCTCCTGTCTGATAGTACTCCCTTCTGCACTCTCCTGTCTGATAGTACTCCTCTGTGCTCTCTCCTGTCTGATAGTACTCCTCTGTGCTCTCTTCTGTCTGACAGTACTTCTCTGTGCTTTCTCTTGTCTGATATGACTCCTCTGTGCTCCCTCCTGTCTGATAGCACTCCTCTGTGCGCTCTCCTGTCTGATAGTACTCCACTTTGCTCTCTCCTGTCTGATAGCTTTCCTCTGTTCTCTCTCCTGTCTGATCGTACTCCTCTGTGCTCTCTCCTGTCTTATAGCACTCCTCTGTGCTCTCTCCTGTCTGATAGTACTCCTCTGTGCTCTCTTCTGTCTGACAGTACTTCTCTGTGCGTTCTCTTGTCTGATATGACTACTCTGTACTCCCTCCTGTCTGATAGCACTCCTATGTGCTCTTTTCTGTCTGATAGTACTCCACTGTGCTCTCTCCTGTCTGATAGAACTCCTCTCTGCTCTCTCCTGTCTGATAGTACTCCTCTGTGCTCTCTCCTGTCTGATAGTAATCCTCTCTGCTCTCTTCTGTCAGACAGTACTTCTCTGTGCTTTCTCTTGTCTGATATGACTCCTCTGTGCTCTCTCCTGTCTGATAGCTTTCCTCTGTTCTCTCTCCTGTCTGATAGTACTCCTCTGTGCTCTGTCCTGTCTGATAGTACTCCTCTGTGCTCTCTCCTGTCTGATAGTACTCCTCTGTGCTCTCTTCTGTCTGACAGTACTTCTCTGTGCTTTCTCTTGTCTGATATGACTCCTCTGTGCTCCCTCCTGTCTGATAGAACTCCTATGTGCTCTCTCCTGTCTGATAGTACTCCACTGTGCTCTCTCCTGTCTAATAGAACTCCTCTCTGCTCTCTCCTGTCTGATAGTACTCCTCTGTGCGCTCTCCTGTCTGATAGTACTCCACTTTGCTCTCTCCTGTCTGATAGTACTCCTCTGTGCTCTCTCCTGTCTGATCGTACTCCTCTGTGCTCTCTCCTGTCTGATAGCACTCCTCTGTGCTCTCTATTGTCTGATAGTACTCCTCTCTGCTCTCTCCTGTCTGATAGTACTCCTCTGTGCTCTCTCCTGTCTGATAGTACTCCCCTGTGCTCTCTCCTGTCTAATAGAACTCCTCTCTGCTCTCTCCTGTCTGATAGTACTCCTCTGTGCGCTCTCCTGTCTGATAGTACTCCACTTTGCTCTCTCCTGTCAGATAGCACTCCTCAGTGCTCTCTCTTGTCTGATAGCACTCTTCGGGGCTCTCTCCTGTCTGATAGCACTCCTCTGTGCTCTCTCCTGTCTGATAGTACTCCTCTGTGCTCTCTCCTGTCTGATAGCACTCCTCTGTGCTCTCTCCTGTCTGATAGTACTCCCTTCTGCACTCTCCTGTCTGATAGTACTCCTCTGTGCTCTCTACTGTCTGATAGTACTCCTCTGTGCTCTCTACTGTCTGACAGTACTTCTCTGTGCTTTCTCTTGTCTGATATGACTCCTCTGTGCTCCCTCCTGTCTGATAGAACTCCTATGTGCTCTCTCCTGTCTGATAGTACTCCACTGTGCTCTCTCCTGTCTAATAGAACTCCTCTCTGCTCTCTCCTGTCTGATAGTACTCCTCTGTGCGCTCTCCTGTCTGATAGTACTCCACTTTGCTCTCTCCTGTCTGATAGTACTCCTCTGTGCTCTCTCCTGTCTGATCGTACTCCTCTGTGCTCTCTCCTGTCTGATAGCACTCCTCTGTGCTCTCTCCTGTCTGATAGTACTCCTCTCTGCTCTCTCCTGTCTGATAGTACTCCTCTGTGCTCTCTCCTGTCTGATAGTACTCCTCTGTGCTCTCTTCTGTCTGACAGTACTTCTCTGTGTGTTCTCTTGTCTGATATGAATGCTCTGTACTCCCTCCTGTCTGATAGCACTCCTATGTGCTCTTTCCTGTCTGATAGTACTCCACTGTGCTCTCTTCTGTCTGATAGAAGTCCTCTCTGCTCTCTCCTGTCTGATAGTACTCCTCTGTGCTCTCTCCTGTCTGATAGTACTCCTCTGTGCTCTCTTCTGTCTGACAGTACTTCTCTGTGCTTTTTCTTGTCTGATATGACTCCTCTGTGCTCTCTCCTGTCTGATAGCTTTCCTCTGTTCTCTCTCTTGTCTGATAGTACTCCTCTGTGCTCTTTCCTGTCTGATAGGACTCCTCTGTGCTCTCTCCTGTCTGATAGCACTCCTCTGTGCTGTGTTCTATCTGACAGTACTCCTCTGTGCTTTCTCCTGTCTGATATGACTCCTCTGTGCTCTCTTCTGTCTGACAGTACTTCTCTGTGCTCTCTTCTGTCTGACAGTACTTCTCTGTGCTTTCTCTTGTCTGGTATGACTCCTCTGTGCTCCCTCCTGTCTGATAGCACTCCTCTGTACTCTCTTCTATCTGACAGTACTCCTCTGTGCTTTCTCCTGTCTGATATGACTCCTCTGTGCTCTCTCCTGTCTGATAGCACTCCTCTGTGCTCTCTCCTGTCTGATAGTACTCCTCTGTGCTCTCTCCTGTCTGATAGTACTCCTCTGTGCTCTCTCCTGTCTCATAGTACTCCACTGTGCTCTCTCCTGTCTGATAGAACTCCTCTCTGCTCTCTCCTGTCTGATAGTACTCCTCTGTGCGCTCTACTGTCTGATAGTACTCCACTTTGCTCTCTCCTGTCTGATCGTACTCCTCTGTGCTCTCCCGTCTGATAGCACTCATCAGTGCTCTCTCCTGTCTGATAGCACTCCTTTGGGCTCTCTCCTGTCTGATAGCACTTCTCTGTGCTTTCTCCCATCTAATAGCCTTTCTCTGTGCTCTCTCCTGTCTGATAGTACTCCTCTGTGCTCTCTCCTGTCTGATTGCACCCCTCTGTGCTCTCTCCTGTCTGATAGCACTCCTCTGTGCTCTCTCCTGTCTGATAGCACTCCTCTGTGCTCTGTCCTGTCTGATAGCACTCCTCTGTGCTCTCCCCTGTCTGATAGTACTCCTCTGTGCTCTCTCCTGTCTGATAGCACTCCTCTGTGCTCTCCCCTGTCTGATAAGACTCCTCTGTGCTCTCTTCTGTCTGATAGTGCTCCTCTGTGCTCTCTCCTGTCTGATAGCACTCCTCTGTGCTCTCTTCTGTCTGATAGTACTCCTCTGTGCTCCCTCCTGTCTGATAGCACTCCTCTGTGCTCTTTCCTGTCTGATAGTACTCCTCTGTGCTCTTTCCTGTCTGATCGTACTCCTCTGTGCTCTCCTGTCAGAGAGCACTCCTCAGTGCTCTCTCCTGTCTGATAGCACTCCACTGTGCTCTCTACTGTCTAATAGAACTCCTCTCGGCTCTCTCCTATCTGATAGTACTCCTTTGTGCGCTCTCCTGTCTGAGAGTACTCCACTTTGCTCTCTCCTGTCTGATAGTACTCCTCTGTGCTCTCTCCTGTCTGATCGTACTCCTCTGTGCTCTCTCCTGTCTGATAGCACTCCTCTGTGCTGTGTTCTATCTGACAGTACTCCTCTGTGCTTTCTCCTGTCTGATATGACTCCTCTGTGCTCTCTTCTGTCTGACAGTACTTCTCTGTGCTCTCTTCTGTCTGACAGTACTTCTCTGTGCTTTCTCTTGTCTGGTATGACTCCTCTGTGCTCCCTCCTGTCTGATAGCACTCCTCTGTGCTCTCTTCTATCTGACAGTACTCCTCTGTGCTTTCTCCTGTCTGATATGACTCCTCTGTGCTCTCTCCTGTCTGATAGCACTCCTATGTGCTCTATCCTGTCTGATAGCACCCCTCTGTGCTATCTCCTGTAGTATAGCACTCGTCTGTGCTCTCTCCTGTCTGATAGCACTCTTCGGGGCTCTCTCCTGTCTGATAGCACTCCTCTGTGCTCTCTCCTGTCTGACAGTACTCCTCTGTGCTTTCTCCTGTCTGATATGACTCCTCTGTGCTCTCTTCTGTCTGACAGTACTTCTCTGTGCTCTCTTCTGTCTGACAGTACTTCTCTGTGCTTTCTCTTGTCTGGTATGACTCCTCTGTGCTCCCTCCTGTCTGATAGTACTCCTCTGTGCTCTCTCCTGTCTGATAAGACTCCTCTGTGCTCTCTTCTGTCTGATAGTGCTCCTCTGTGCTCTCTCCTGTCTGATAGCACTCCTCTGTGCTCTCTTCTGTCTGATAGTACTCCTCTGTGCTCCCTCCTGTCTGATAGCACTCCTCTGTGCTCTTTCCTGTCTGATAGTACTACTCTGTGCTCTTTCCTGTCTGATCGTACTCCTCTGTGCTCTCCTGTCAGAGAGCACTCCTCAGTGCTCTCTCCTGTCTGATAGCACTCCACTGTGCTCTCTACTGTCTAATAGAACTCCTCTCGGCTCTCTCCTATCTGATAGTACTCCTTTGTGCGCTCTCCTGTCTGAGAGTACTCCACTTTGCTCTCTTCTGTCTGATAGTACTCCTCTGTGCTCTCTCCTGTCTGATCGTACTCCTCTGTGCTCTCTCCTGTCTGATAGCACTCCTCTGTGCTGTGTTCTATCTGACAGTACTCCTCTGTGCTTTCTCCTGTCTGATATGACTCCTCTGTGCTCTCTTCTGTCTGAGAGTACTTCTCTGTGCTCTCTTCTGTCTGACAGTACTTCTCTGTGCTTTCTCTTGTCTGGTATGACTCCTCTGTGCTCCCTCCTGTCTGATAGCACTCCTCTGTGCTCTCTTCTATCTGACAGTACTCCTCTGTGCTTTCTCCTGTCTGATATGACTCCTCTGTGCTCTCTCCTGTCTGATAGCACTCCTCTGTGCTCTATCCTGTCTGATAGCATTCCTCTGTGCTCTCTCCTGTCTGATAGTACTCCTCTGTGCTCTCTCCTGTCTGATAGGACTCCTCTGTGCTCTCTCCTGTCTGATAGTACTCCACTGTGCTCTCTCCTATCTGATAGAACTCCTCTCTGCTCTCTCCTGTCTGATAGTACTCCTCTGTGCGCTCTCCTGTCTGATAGTACTCCTCAGTGCTCTCTCCTGTCTGATCGTACTCCTCTGTGCTCTCCTGTCTGATAGCACTCCTCAGTGCTCTCTCCTGTCTGATAGCACTCCTCTGGGCTCTCTCCTGTCTGATAGCACTTCTCTGTGCTTTCTCCCATTTAATAGCATTTCTCTGTGCTCTCTCCTGTCTGATAGTACTCCTCTGTGCTCTCTCCTGTCTGATAGCACCCCTCTGTGCTATCTCCTGTAGTATAGCACTCGTCTGTGCTCTCTCCTGTCTGATAGCACTCTTCGGGGCTCTCTCCTGTCTGATAGCACTCCTCTGTGCTCTCTCCTGTCTGATAGTACTACTCTGTGCTCTTTCCTGTCTGATCGTACTCCTCTGTGCTCTCCTGTCAGAGAGCACTCCTCAGTGCTCTCTCCTGTCTGATAGCACTCCACTGTGCTCTCTACTGTCTAATAGAACTCCTCTCGGCTCTCTCCTATCTGATAGTACTCCTTTGTGCGCTCTCCTGTCTGAGAGTACTCCACTTTGCTCTCTTCTGTCTGATAGTACTCCTCTGTGCTCTCTCCTGTCTGATCGTACTCCTCTGTGCTCTCTCCTGTCTGATAGCACTCCTCTGTGCTGTGTTCTATCTGACAGTACTCCTCTGTGCTTTCTCCTGTCTGATATGACTCCTCTGTGCTCTCTTCTGTCTGAGAGTACTTCTCTGTGCTCTCTTCTGTCTGACAGTACTTCTCTGTGCTTTCTCTTGTCTGGTATGACTCCTCTGTGCTCCCTCCTGTCTGATAGCACTCCTCTGTGCTCTCTTCTATCTGACAGTACTCCTCTGTGCTTTCTCCTGTCTGATATGACTCCTCTGTGCTCTCTCCTGTCTGATAGCACTCCTCTGTGCTCTATCCTGTCTGATAGCATTCCTCTGTGCTCTCTCCTGTCTGATAGTACTCCTCTGTGCTCTCTCCTGTCTGATAGGACTCCTCTGTGCTCTCTCCTGTCTGATAGTACTCCACTGTGCTCTCTCCTATCTGATAGAACTCCTCTCTGCACCTCTCCTGTCTGATAGTACTCCTCTGTGCGCTCTCCTGTCTGATAGTACTCCTCAGTGCTCTCTCCTGTCTGATCGTACTCCTCTGTGCTCTCCTGTCTGATAGCACTCCTCAGTGCTCTCTCCTGTCTGATAGCACTCCTCTGGGCTCTCTCCTGTCTGATAGCACTTCTCTGTGCTTTCTCCCATTTAATAGCCTTTCTCTGTGCTCTCTCCTGTCTGATAGTACTCCTCTGTGCTCTCTCCTGTCTGATAGCACCCCTCTGTGCTATCTCCTGTAGTATAGCACTCGTCTGTGCTCTCCCCTGTCTGATAGCACTCTTCGGGGCTCTCTCCTGTCTGATAGCACTCCTCTGTGCTCTCTCCTGTCTGATAGTACTCCTCTGTGCTCTCTCCTGTCTGATAGCGCTCCTCTGTGCTCTCTCCTGTCTGATAGTACTCCCTTCTGCACTCTCCTGTCTGATAGTACTCCTCTGTGCTCTCTCCTGTCTGATAGTACTCCTCTGTGCTCTCTTCTGTCTGACAGTACTTCTCTGTGCTTTCTCTTGTCTGATATGACTCCTCTGTGCTCCCTCCTGTTTGATAGCACTCCTATGTGCTCTCTCCTGTCTGATAGTACTCCACTGTGCTCTCTCCTGTCTAATAGAACTCCTCTCTGCTCTCTCCTGTCTGATAGTACTCCTCTGTGCGCTCTACTGTCTGATAGTACTCCACTTTGCTCTCTCCTGTATGATAGTACTCCTCTGTGCTCTCTCCTGTCTGATCGTACTCCTCTGTGCTCTCTCCTGTCTGATAGCACTCCTCTGTGCTCTCTCCTGTCTGATAGTTCTCCTCTCTGCTCTCTCCTGTCTGATAGTACTCTTCTGTGCTCTCTCCTGTCTGATAGCACTCCTCTGTGCTCTCTTCTGTCTGACAGTACTTCTCTGTGCTTTCTCTTGTCTGATATGACTCCTCTGTGCTCTCTCCTGTCTGATAGCTTTCCTCTGTTCTCTCTCCTGTCTGATAGTACTCCTCTGTGCTCTCTCCTGTCTGATAGGACTCCTCTGTGCTCTCTCCTGTCTGATAGCACCCCTCTGTGCTATCTCCTGTAGTATAGCACTCGTCTGTGCTCTCTCCTGTCTGATAGCACTCTTCGGGGCTCTCTCCTGTCTGATAGCACTCCTCTGTGCTCTCTCCTGTCTGATAGTACTCCTCTGTGCTCTCTCCTGTCTGATAGCGCTCCTCTGTGCTCTCTCCTGTCTGATAGTACTCCCTTCTGCACTCTCCTGTCTGATAGTACTCCTCTGTGCTCTCTCCTGTCTGATAGTACTCCTCTGTGCTCTCTTCTGTCTGACAGTACTTCTCTGTGCTTTCTCTTGTCTGATATGACTCCTCTGTGCTCCCTCCTGTTTGATAGCACTCCTATGTGCTCTCTCCTGTCTGATAGTACTCCACTGTGCTCTCTCCTGTCTAATAGAACTCCTCTCTGCTCTCTCCTGTCTGATAGTACTCCTCTGTGCGCTCTACTGTCTGATAGTACTCCACTTTGCTCTCTCCTGTATGATAGTACTCCTCTGTGCTCTCTCCTGTCTGATCGTACTCCTCTGTGCTCTCTCCTGTCTGATAGCACTCCTCTGTGCTCTCTCCTGTCTGATAGTTCTCCTCTCTGCTCTCTCCTGTCTGATAGTACTCTTCTGTGCTCTCTCCTGTCTGATAGCACTCCTCTGTGCTCTCTTCTGTCTGACAGTACTTCTCTGTGCTTTCTCTTGTCTGATATGACTCCTCTGTGCTCTCTCCTGTCTGATAGCTTTCCTCTGTTCTCTCTCCTGTCTGATAGTACTCCTCTGTGCTCTCTCCTGTCTGATAGGACTCCTCTGTGCTCTCTCCTGTCTGATAGCACTCCTCTGTGCTGTGTTCTATCTGACAGTACTCCTCTGTGCTTTCTCCTGTCTGATAGTACTCCTCTGTGCTCTCTCCTGTCTGAGAGCACCCCTCTGTGCTATCTCCTGCAGTATAGCACTCGTCTGTGCTCTCTCCTGTCTGATAGCACTCTTCGGGGCTCTCTCCTGTCTGATAGCACTCCTCTGTGCTCTCTCCTGTCTGATAGTACTCCTCTGTGCTCTCTCCTGTCTGATAGCGCTCCTCTGTGCTCTCTCCTGTCTGAGAGTACTCCCTTCTGCACTCTCCTGTCTGATAGTACTCCTCTGTGCTCTCTCCTGTCTGATAGTACTCCTCTGTGCTCTCTTCTGTCTGACAGTACTTCTCTGTGCTTTCTCTTGTCTGATATGACTCCTCTGTGCTCCCTCCTGTCTGATAGCACTCCTATGTGCTCTCTCCTGTCTGATAGTACTCCACTGTGCTCTCTCCTGTCTAATAGAACTCCTCTCTGCTCTCTCCTGTCTGATAGTACTCCTCTGTGCGCTCTACTGTCTGATAGTACTCCACTTTGCTCTCTCCTGTCTGATGGTACTCCTCTGTGCTCTCTCCTGTCTGATCGTACTCCTCTGTGCTCTCTCCTGTCTGATAGCACTCCTCTGTGCTCTCTCCTGTCTGATAGTTCTCCTCTCTGCTCTCTCCTGTCTGATAGTACTCTTCTGTGCTCTCTCCTGTCTGATAGTACTCCTCTGTGCTCTCTTCTGTCTGACAGTACTTCTCTGTGCGTTCTCTTGTCTGATATGACTACTCTGTACTACCTCCTGTCTGATAGCACTCCTATGTGCTCTTTCCTGTCTGATAGTACTCCACTGTGCTCTCTCCTGTCTGATAGAACTCCTCTCTGCTCTCTCTTGTCTGATAGTACTCCTCTGTGCTCTCTTCTGTCTGACAGTACTCCTCTGTGCTCTCTTCTGTCTGACAGTACTTCTCTGTGCTTTCTCTTGTCTGATATGACTCCTCTGTGCTCTATCCTGTCTGATAGCTTTCCTCTGTTCTCTCTCCTGTCTGATAGTACTCCTCTGTGCTCTCTCCTGTCTGATAGGACTCCTCTGTGCTCTCTCCTGTCTGATAGCACTCCTCTGTGCTGTGTTCTATCTGACAGTACTCCTCTGTGCTTTCTCCTGTCTGATATGACTCCTCTGTGCTCTCTTCTGTCTGACAGTACTTCTCTGTGCTTTCTCTTGTCTGGTATGACTCCTCTGTGCTCAATTCTGTCTGATAGCACTCCTCTGTGCTCTCTTCTATCTGACAGTACTCCTCTGTGCTTTCTCCTGTCTGATATGACTCCTCTGTGCTCTCTCCTGTCTGATAGCACTCCTCTGTGCTCTCTCCTGTCTGATAGTACTCCTCAGTGCTCTCTCCTGTCTGATAGTACTCCTCTGTGCTCTCTCCTGTCTGATAGTACTCCACTGTGCTCTTTCCTGTCTAATAGAACTCCTCTCTGCTCTCTCCTGTCTGATAGTACTCCTCTGTGCGCTCTACTGTCTGATAGTACTCCACTTTGCTCTCTCCTGTCTGATCGTACTCCTCTGTGCTCTCCTGTCTGATAGCACTCATCAGTGCTCTCTCCTGTCTGATAGCACTCCTCTGGGCTCTCTCCTGTCTGATAGCACATCTCTGTGCTTTCTCCCATCTAATAGCCTTTCTCTGTGCTCTCTCCTGTCTGATAGTACTCCTCTGTGCTCTCTCCTGTCTGATAGCACCCCTCTGTGCTCTCTCCTGTCTGATAGCACTCCTCTGTGCTCTCTCCTGTCTGATAGCACTCCTCTGTGCTCTGTCCTGTCTGATAGCACTCCTCTGTGCTCTCCCCTGTCTGATAGTACTCCTCTGTGCTCTCCCCTGTCTGATAAGACTCCTCTGTGCTCTATTCTGTCTGATAGTGCTCCTCTGTGCTCTCTCCTGTCTGATAGCACTCCTCTGTGCTCTCTTCTGTCTGATAGTATTCCTCTGTGCTCCCTCCTGTCTGATAGCACTCCTCTGTGCTCTTTCCTGTCTGATAGTACTCCTCTGTGCTCTTTCCTGTCTGAACATACTCCTCTGTGCTCTCCTGTCAGAGAGCACTCCTCAGTGCTCTCTCCTGTCTGATAGCACTCCACTGTGCTCTCTACTGTCTAAAAGAACTCCTCTCTGCTCTCTCCTATCTGATAGTACTCCTCTGTGCGCTCTCCTGTCTGATAGTACTCCACTTTGCTCTCTCCTGTCTGATAGTACTCCTCTGTGCTCTCTCCTGTCTGATCATACTCCTCTGTGCTCTCTCCTGTCTGATAGCACTCCTCTGTGCTGTGTTCTATCTGACAGTACTCCTCTGTGCTTTCTCCTGTCTGATACGACTTCTCTGTGCTCTCTTCTGTCTGACAGTACTTCTCTGTGCTCTCTTCTGTCTGACAGTACTTCTCTGTGCTTTCTCTTGTCTGGTATGACTCCTCTGTGCTCCCTCCTGTCTGATAGCACTCCTCTGTGCTCTCTTCTATCTGACAGTACTCCTCTGTGCTTTCTCCTGTCTGATATGACTCCTCTGTTCTCTCTCCTGTCTGATAGCACTCCTCTGTGCTCTATCCTGTCTGATAGCATTCCTCTGTGCTCTCTCCTGTCTGATAGTACTCCTCTGTGCTCTCTCCTGTCTGATAGGACTCCTCTGTGCTCTCTCCTGTCTGATAGTACTCCACTGTGCTCTCTCCTGTCTGATAGAACTCCTCTCTGCTCTCTCTTGTCTGAAAGTTCTCCTCTGTGCGCTCTCCTGTCTGATAGTACTCCACTTTGCTCTCTCCTGTCTGATCGTACTCCTCTCTGCTCTCCTGTTTGATAGCACTCCTCAGTGCTCTCTCCTGTCTGATAGCACTCCTCTGGGCTCTCTCCTGTCTGATAGCACTTCTCTGTGCTTTCTCCCATTTAATAGCCTTTCTCTGTGCTCTCTCCTGTCTGATAGTACTTCTCTGTGCTCTCTCCTGTCTGATAGCACCCCTATGTGCTATCTCCTGTCTGATAGCACTCCTCTGTGCTCTCTCCTGTCTGATAGCACTCCTCTGTGCTCTCTCCTGTCTGATAGCACTCCTCTGTGCTCTCTCCTGTCTGATAGTACTCCTCTGTGCTCTCTCCTGTCTGATAGTGCTCCTCTGTGCTCTGTCCTGTCTGATAGTACTCCCTTCTGCACTCTCCTGTCTGATAGTACTCCTCTGTGCTCTCTCCTGTCTGATAGTACTCCTCTGTGCTCTCTTTTGTCTGACAGTACTTCTCTGTGCTTCCTCTTGTCTGATATGACTCCTCTGTGCTCCCTCCTGTCTGATAGCACTCCTATGTGCTCTCTCCTGTCTGATAGTACTCAACTGTGCTCTCTCCTGTCTAATAGAACTCCTCTCTGCTCTCTCCTGTCTGATAGTACTCCTCTGTGCGCTCTCCTGTCTGATAGTACTCCACTTTGCTCTCTCCTGTCTGATAGTACTCCTCTGTGCTCTCTCCTGTCTGATCGTACTCCTCTGTGCTCTCTCCTGTCTGATAGCACTCCTCTGTGCTCTCTCCTGTCTTATAGTATTCCTCTCTGCTCTCTCCTGTCTGATAGTACTCCTCTGTGCTCTCTCCTGTCTGATAGTACTCCTCTGTGCTCTCTTCTGTCTGAGAGTACTTCTCTATGCGTTCTCTTGTCTGATATGACTCCTCTGTACTCCCTCCTGTCTGATAGCACTCCTATGTGCTCTTTCCTGTCTGGTAGTACTCCACTGTGCTCTCTCCTGTCTAATAGAACTCTTTTCTGCTCTCTCCTGTCTGATAGTACTCCTCTGTGCGCTCTCCTGTCTGATAGTACTCCACTTTGCTCTCTCCTGTCTGATAGTACTCCTCTGTGCTCTCTCCTGTCTGATCGTACTCCTCTGTGCTCTCTCCTGTCTGATAGCACTCCTCTGTGCTCTCTCCTGTCTTATAGTATTCCTCTCTGCTCTCTCCTGTCTGATAGTACTCCTCTGTGCTCTCTCCTGTCTGATAGTACTCCTCTGTGCTCTCTTCTGTCTGAGAGTACTTCTCTATGCGTTCTCTTGTCTGATATGACTCCTCTGTACTCCCTCCTGTCTGATAGCACTCCTATGTGCTCTTTCCTGTCTGATAGTACTCCACTGTGCTCTCTCCTGTTTGATAGAACTCCTCTCTGCTCTCTCCTGTCTGATAGTACTCCTCTGTGCTCTCTCCTGTCTGATAGTACTCCTCTGTGCTCTCTTCTGTCTGACAGTACTTCTCTGTGCTTTCTCTTGTCTGATATGACTCCTCTGTGCTCTCTATTGTCTGATAGCTTTCCTCTGTTCTCTCTCCTGTCTGATAGTACTCCTCTGTGCTCTCTCCTGTCTGATAGGACTCCACTGTGCTCTCTCCTGTCTGATAGCACTCCTCTGTGCTGTGTTCTATCTGACAGTACTCCTCTGTGCTCCCTCCTGTCTGATAGCACTCCTCTGTGCTCTCTTCTATCTGACAGTACTCCTCTGTGCTTTCTCCTGTCTGATATGACTCCTCTGTGCTCTCTCCTGTCTGATAGCACTCCTCTGTTCTCTCCTGTCTGATAATACTCCTCTGTGCTCTCTCCTGTCTGATAGGACTTCTCTGTGCTCTCTCCTGTCTGATAGTACTCCTCTGTGCTCTCCTGTCTGAGAGCACTCATCAGTGCTCTCTCCTGTCTGATAGCTCTCCTCTGGGCTCTCTCCTGTCTGATAGCACTTCTCTGTGCTTTCTCCCATCTAATAGCCTTTCTCTGTGCTCTCTCCTGTCTGATAGTACTCCTCTGTGCTCTCTCCTATCTAATAGCACCCCTCTGTGCTCTCTCCTGTCTGATAACACTCCTCTGTGCTCTCTCCTATCTAATAGCACCCCTCTGTGCTCTCTCCTGTCTGATAGCACTCCTCTGTGCTCTTTCCTGTCTGATAGCACTCCTCTGTGCTCTGTCCTGTCTGATAGCACTCCTCTGTGCTCTCCCCTGTCTGATAGCACTCCTCTGTGCTCTCTCCTGTCTGATAGTTCTCCTCTCTGCTCTCTCCTGTCTGATAGTACTCTTCTGTGCTCTCTCCTGTCTGATAGTACTCCTCTGTGCTCTCTTCTGTCTGACAGTACTTCTCTGTGCGTTCTCTTGTCTGATATGACTACTCTGTACTACCTCCTGTCTGATAGCACTCCTATGTGCTCTTTCCTGTCTGATAGTACTCCACTGTGCTCTCTCCTGTCTGATAGAACTCCTCTCTGCTCTCTCTTGTCTGATAGTACTCCTCTGTGCTCTCTTCTGTCTGACAGTACTCCTCTGTGCTCTCTTCTGTCTGACAGTACTTCTCTGTGCTTTCTCTTGTCTGATATGACTCCTCTGTGCTCTATCCTGTCTGATAGCTTTCCTCTGTTCTCTCTCCTGTCTGATAGTACTCCTCTGTGCTCTCTCCTGTCTGATAGGACTCCTCTGTGCTCTCTCCTGTCTGATAGCACTCCTCTGTGCTGTGTTCTATCTGACAGTACTCCTCTGTGCTTTCTCCTGTCTGATATGACTCCTCTGTGCTCTCTTCTGTCTGACAGTACTTCTCTGTGCTTTCTCTTGTCTGGTATGACTCCTCTGTGCTCAATTCTGTCTGATAGCACTCCTCTGTGCTCTCTTCTATCTGACAGTACTCCTCTGTGCTTTCTCCTGTCTGATATGACTCCTCTGTGCTCTCTCCTGTCTGATAGCACTCCTCTGTGCTCTCTCCTGTCTGATAGTACTCCTCAGTGCTCTCTCCTGTCTGATAGTACTCCTCTGTGCTCTCTCCTGTCTGATAGTACTCCACTGTGCTCTTTCCTGTCTAATAGAACTCCTCTCTGCTCTCTCCTGTCTGATAGTACTCCTCTGTGCGCTCTACTGTCTGATAGTACTCCACTTTGCTCTCTCCTGTCTGATCGTACTCCTCTGTGCTCTCCTGTCTGATAGCACTCATCAGTGCTCTCTCCTGTCTGATAGCACTCCTCTGGGCTCTCTCCTGTCTGATAGCACATCTCTGTGCTTTCTCCCATCTAATAGCCTTTCTCTGTGCTCTCTCCTGTCTGATAGTACTCCTCTGTGCTCTCTCCTGTCTGATAGCACCCCTCTGTGCTCTCTCCTGTCTGATAGCACTCCTCTGTGCTCTCTCCTGTCTGATAGCACTCCTCTGTGCTCTCCCCTGTCTGATAGCACTCCTCTGTGCTCTCCCCTGTCTGATAGTACTCCTCTGTGCTCTCCCCTGTCTGACAAGACTCCTCTGTGCTCTATTCTGTCTGATAGTGCTCCTCTGTGCTCTCTCCTGTCTGATAGCACTCCTCTGTGCTCTCTTCTGTCTGATAGTATTCCTCTTTGCTCCCTCCTGTCTGATAGCACTCCTCTGTGCTCTTTCCTGTCTGATAGTACTCCTCTGTGCTCTTTCCTGTCTGAACATACTCCTCTGTGCTCTCCTGTCAGAGAGCACTCCTCAGTGCTCTCTCCTGTCTGATAGCACTCCACTGTGCTCTCTACTGTCTAAAAGAACTCCTCTCTGCTCTCTCCTATCTGATAGTACTCCTCTGTGCGCTCTCCTGTCTGATAGTACTCCACTTTGCTCTCTCCTGTCTGATAGTACTCCTCTGTGCTCTCTCCTGTCTGATCATACTCCTCTGTGCTCTCTCCTGTCTGATAGCACTCCTCTGTGCTGTGTTCTATCTGACAGTACTCCTCTGTGCTTTCTCCTGTCTGATACGACTTCTCTGTGCTCTCTTCTGTCTGACAGTACTTCTCTGTGCTCTCTTCTGTCTGACAGTACTTCTCTGTGCTTTCTCTTGTCTGGTATGACTCCTCTGTGCTCCCTCCTGTCTGATAGCACTCCTCTGTGCTCTCTTCTATCTGACAGTACTCCTCTGTGCTTTCTCCTGTCTGATATGACTCCTCTGTTCTCTCTCCTGTCTGATAGCACTCCTCTGTGCTCTATCCTGTCTGATAGCATTCCTCTGTGCTCTCTCCTGTCTGATAGTACTCCTCTGTGCTCTCTCCTGTCTGATAGGACTCCTCTGTGCTCTCTCCTGTCTGATAGTACTCCACTGTGCTCTCTCCTGTCTGATAGAACTCCTCTCTGCTCTCTCCTGTCTGAAAGTTCTCCTCTGTGCGCTCTCCTGTCTGATAGTACTCCACTTTGCTCTCTCCTGTCTGATCGTACTCCTCTCTGCTCTCCTGTTTGATAGCACTCCTCAGTGCTCTCTCCTGTCTGATAGCACTCCTCTGGGCTCTCTCCTGTCTGATAGCACTTCTCTGTGCTTTCTCCCATTTAATAGCCTTTCTCTGTGCTCTCTCCTGTCTGATAGTACTTCTCTGTGCTCTCTCCTGTCTGATAGCACCCCTATGTGCTATCTCCTGTCTGATAGCACTCCTCTGTGCTCTCTCCTGTCTGATAGCACTCCTCTGTGCTCTCTCCTGTCTGATAGCACTTCTCTGTGCTCTCTCCTGTCTGATAGTACTCCTCTGTGCTCTCTCCTGTCTGATAGTTCTCCTCTGTGCTCTGTCCTGTCTGATAGTACTCCCTTCTGCACTCTCCTGTCTGATAGTACTCCTCTGTGCTCTCTCCTGTCTGATAGTACTCCTCTGTGCTCTCTTTTGTCTGACAGTACTTCTCTGTGCTTCCTCTTGTCTGATATGACTCCTCTGTGCTCCCTCCTGTCTGATAGCACTCCTATGTGCTCTCTCCTGTCTGATAGTACTCAACTGTGCTCTCTCCTGTCTAATAGAACTCCTCTCTGCTCTCTCCTGTCTGATAGTACTCCTCTGTGCGCTCTCCTGTCTGATAGTACTCCACTTTGCTCTCTCCTGTCTGATAGTACTCCTCTGTGCTCTCTCCTGTCTGATCGTACTCCTCTGTGCTCTCTCCTGTCTGATAGCACTCCTCTGTGCTCTCTCCTGTCTTATAGTATTCCTCTCTGCTCTCTCCTGTCTGATAGTACTCCTCTGTGCTCTCTCCTGTCTGATAGTACTCCTCTGTGCTCTCTTCTGTCTGAGAGTACTTCTCTATGCGTTCTCTTGTCTGATATGACTCCTCTGTACTCCCTCCTGTCTGATAGCACTCCTATGTGCTCTTTCCTGTCTGGTAGTACTCCACTGTGCTCTCTCCTGTCTAATAGAACTCCTCTCTGCTCTCTCCTGTCTGATAGTACTCCTCTGTGCGCTCTCCTGTCTGATAGTACTCCACTTTGCTCTCTCCTGTCTGATAGTACTCCTCTGTGCTCTCTCCTGTCTGATCGTACTCCTCTGTGCTCTCTCCTGTCTGATAGCACTCCTCTGTGCTCTCTCCTGTCTTATAGTATTCCTCTCTGCTCTCTCCTGTCTGATAGTACTCCTCTGTGCTCTCTCCTGTCTGATAGTACTCCTCTGTGCTCTCTTCTGTCTGAGAGTACTTCTCTATGCGTTCTCTTGTCTGATATGACTCCTCTGTACTCCCTCCTGTCTGATAGCACTCCTATGTGCTCTTTCCTGTCTGATAGTACTCCACTGTGCTCTCTCCTGTTTGATAGAACTCCTCTCTGCTCTCTCCTGTCTGATAGTACTCCTCTGTGCTCTCTCCTGTCTGATAGTACTCCTCTGTGCTCTCTTCTGTCTGACAGTACTTCTCTGTGCTTTCTCTTGTCTGATATGACTCCTCTGTGCTCTCTATTGTCTGATAGCTTTCCTCTGTTCTCTCTCCTGTCTGATAGTACTCCTCTGTGCTCTCTCCTGTCTGATAGGACTCCACTGTGCTCTCTCCTGTCTGATAGCACTCCTCTGTGCTGTGTTCTATCTGACAGTACTCCTCTGTGCTCCCTCCTGTCTGATAGCACTCCTCTGTGCTCTCTTCTATCTGACAGTACTCCTCTGTGCTTTCTCCTGTCTGATATGACTCCTCTGTGCTCTCTCCTGTCTGATAGCACTCCTCTGTTCTCTCCTGTCTGATAATACTCCTCTGTGCTCTCTCCTGTCTGATAGGACTTCTCTGTGCTCTCTCCTGTCTGATAGTACTCCTCTGTGCTCTCCTGTCTGATAGCACTCATCAGTGCTCTCTCCTGTCTGATAGCTCTCCTCTGGGCTCTCTCCTGTCTGATAGCACTTCTCTGTGCTTTCTCCCATCTAATAGCCTTTCTCTGTGCTCTCTCCTGTCTGATAGTACTCCTCTGTGCTCTCTCCTATCTAATAGCACCCCTCTGTGCTCTCTCCTGTCTGATAACACTCCTCTGTGCTCTCTCCTATCTAATAGCACCCCTCTGTGCTCTCTCCTGTCTGATAGCACTCCTCTGTGCTCTTTCCTGTCTGATAGCACTCCTCTGTGCTCTGTCCTGTCTGATAGCACTCCTCTGTGCTCTCCCCTGTCTGATAGCACTCCTCTGTGCTCTCTCCTGTCTGATAGTTCTCCTCTCTGCTCTCTCCTGTCTGATAGTACTCTTCTGTGCTCTCTCCTGTCTGATAGTACTCCTCTGTGCTCTCTTCTGTCTGACAGTACTTCTCTGTGCGTTCTCTTGTCTGATATGACTACTCTGTACTACCTCCTGTCTGATAGCACTCCTATGTGCTCTTTCCTGTCTGATAGTACTCCACTGTGCTCTCTCCTGTCTGATAGAACTCCTCTCTGCTCTCTCTTGTCTGATAGTACTCCTCTGTGCTCTCTTCTGTCTGACAGTACTCCTCTGTGCTCTCTTCTGTCTGACAGTACTTCTCTGTGCTTTCTCTTGTCTGATATGACTCCTCTGTGCTCTATCCTGTCTGATAGCTTTCCTCTGTTCTCTCTCCTGTCTGATAGTACTCCTCTGTGCTCTCTCCTGTCTGATAGGACTCCTCTGTGCTCTCTCCTGTCTGATAGCACTCCTCTGTGCTGTGTTCTATCTGACAGTACTCCTCTGTGCTTTCTCCTGTCTGATATGACTCCTCTGTGCTCTCTTCTGTCTGACAGTACTTCTCTGTGCTTTCTCTTGTCTGGTATGACTCCTCTGTGCTCAATTCTGTCTGATAGCACTCCTCTGTGCTCTCTTCTATCTGACAGTACTCCTCTGTGCTTTCTCCTGTCTGATATGACTCCTCTGTGCTCTCTCCTGTCTGATAGCACTCCTCTGTGCTCTCTCCTGTCTGATAGTACTCCTCAGTGCTCTCTCCTGTCTGATAGTACTCCTCTGTGCTCTCTCCTGTCTGATAGTACTCCACTGTGCTCTTTCCTGTCTAATAGAACTCCTCTCTGCTCTCTCCTGTCTGATAGTACTCCTCTGTGCGCTCTACTGTCTGATAGTACTCCACTTTGCTCTCTCCTGTCTGATCGTACTCCTCTGTGCTCTCCTGTCTGATAGCACTCATCAGTGCTCTCTCCTGTCTGATAGCACTCCTCTGGGCTCTCTCCTGTCTGATAGCACATCTCTGTGCTTTCTCCCATCTAATAGCCTTTCTCTGTGCTCTCTCCTGTCTGATAGTACTCCTCTGTGCTCTCTCCTGTCTGATAGCACCCCTCTGTGCTCTCTCCTGTCTGATAGCACTCCTCTGTGCTCTCTCCTGTCTGATAGCACTCCTCTGTGCTCTGTCCTGTCTGATAGCACTCCTCTGTGCTCTCCCCTGTCTGATAGTACTCCTCTGTGCTCTCCCCTGTCTGACAAGACTCCTCTGTGCTCTATTCTGTCTGATAGTGCTCCTCTGTGCTCTCTCCTGTCTGATAGCACTCCTCTGTGCTCTCTTCTGTCTGATAGTATTCCTCTGTGCTCCCTCCTGTCTGATAGCACTCCTCTGTGCTCTTTCCTGTCTGATAGTACTCCTCTGTGCTCTTTCCTGTCTGAACATACTCCTCTGTGCTCTCCTGTCAGAGAGCACTCCTCAGTGCTCTCTCCTGTCTGATAGCACTCCACTGTGCTCTCTACTGTCTAAAAGAACTCCTCTCTGCTCTCTCCTATCTGATAGTACTCCTCTGTGCGCTCTCCTGTCTGATAGTACTCCACTTTGCTCTCTCCTGTCTGATAGTACTCCTCTGTGCTCTCTCCTCTCTGATCATACTCCTCTGTGCTCTCTCCTGTCTGATAGCACTCCTCTGTGCTGTGTTCTATCTGACAGTACTCCTCTGTGCTTTCTCCTGTCTGATACGACTTCTCTGTGCTCTCTTCTGTCTGACAGTACTTCTCTGTGCTCTCTTCTGTCTGACAGTACTTCTCTGTGCTTTCTCTTGTCTGGTATGACTCCTCTGTGCTCCCTCCTGTCTGATAGCACTCCTCTGTGCTCTCTTCTATCTGACAGTACTCCTCTGTGCTTTCTCCTGTCTGATATGACTCCTCTGTTCTCTCTCCTGTCTGATAGCACTCCTCTGTGCTCTATCCTGTCTGATAGCATTCCTCTGTGCTCTCTCCTGTCTGATAGTACTCCTCTGTGCTCTCTCCTGTCTGATAGGACTCCTCTGTGCTCTCTCCTGTCTGATAGTACTCCACTGTGCTCTCTCCTGTCTGATAGAACTCCTCTCTGCTCTCTCCTGTCTGAAAGTTCTCCTCTGTGCACTCTCCTGTCTGATAGTACTCCACTTTGCTCTCTCCTGTCTGATCGTACTCCTCTCTGCTCTCCTGTTTGATAGCACTCCTCAGTGCTCTCTCCTGTCTGATAGCACTCCTCTGGGCTCTCTCCTGTCTGATAGCACTTCTCTGTGCTTTCTCCCATTTAATAGCCTTTCTCTGTGCTCTCTCCTGTCTGATAGTACTTCTCTGTGCTCTCTCCTGTCTGATAGCACCCCTATGTGCTATCTCCTGTCTGATAGCACTCCTCTGTGCTCTCTCCTGTCTGATAGCACTCCTCTGTGCTCTCTCCTGTCTGATAGCACTCCTCTGTGCTCTCTCCTGTCTGATAGTACTCCTCTGTGCTCTCTCCTGTCTGATAGTGCTCCTCTGTGCTCTGTCCTGTCTGATAGTACTCCCTTCTGCACTCTCCTGTCTGATAGTACTCCTCTGTGCTCTCTCCTGTCTGATAGTACTCCTCTGTGCTCTCTTTTGTCTGACAGTACTTCTCTGTGCTTCCTCTTGTCTGATATGACTCCTCTGTGCTCCCTCCTGTCTGATAGCACTCCTATGTGCTCTCTCCTGTCTGATAGTACTCAACTGTGCTCTCTCCTGTCTAATAGAACTCCTCTCTGCTCTCTCCTGTCTGATAGTACTCCTCTGTGCGCTCTCCTGTCTGATAGTACTCCACTTTGCTCTCTCCTGTCTGATAGTACTCCTCTGTGCTCTCTCCTGTCTGATCGTACTCCTCTGTGCTCTCTCCTGTCTGATAGTACTCCTCTGTGCTCTCTTCTGTCTGAGAGTACTTCTCTGTGCGTTCTCTTGTCTAATATGACTCCTCTGTACTCCCTCCTGTCTGATAGCACTCCTATGTGCTCTTTCCTGTCTGATAGTACTCCACTGTGCTCTCTCCTGTTTGATAGAACTCCTCTCTGCTCTCTCCTGTCTGATAGTACTCCTCTGTGCTCTCTCCTGTCTGATAGTACTCCTCTGTGCTCTCTTCTGTCTGACAGTACTTCTCTGTGCTTTCTCTTGTCTGATATGACTCCTCTGTGCTCTCTCCTGTCTGATAGCTTTCCTCTGTTCTCTCTCCTGTCTGATAGTACTCCTCTGTGCTCTCTCCTGTCTGATAGGACTCCTCTGTGCTCTCTCCTGTCTGATAGCACTCCTCTGTGCTGTGTTCTATCTGACAGTACTCCTCTGTGCTTTCTCCTGTCTGATATGACTCCTCTGTGCTCTCTTCTGTCTGACAGTACTTCTCTGTGCGTTCTCTTGTCTGATATGACTACTCTGTACTACCTCCTGTCTGATAGCACTCCTATGTGCTCTTTCCTGTCTGATAGTACTCCACTGTGCTCTCTCCTGTCTGATAGAACTCCTCTCTGCTCTCTCTTGTCTGATAGTACTCCTCTGTGCTCTCTTCTGTCTGACAGTACTCCTCTGTGCTCTCTTCTGTCTGACAGTACTTCTCTGTGCTTTCTCTTGTCTGATATGACTCCTCTGTGCTCTATCCTGTCTGATAGCTTTCCTCTGTTCTCTCTCCTGTCTGATAGTACTCCTCTGTGCTCTCTCCTGTCTGATAGGACTCCTCTGTGCTCTCTCCTGTCTGATAGCACTCCTCTGTGCTGTGTTCTATCTGACAGTACTCCTCTGTGCTTTCTCCTGTCTGATATGACTCCTCTGTGCTCTCTTCTGTCTGACAGTACTTCTCTGTGCTTTCTCTTGTCTGGTATGACTCCTCTGTGCTCAATTCTGTCTGATAGCACTCCTCTGTGCTCTCTTCTATCTGACAGTACTCCTCTGTGCTTTCTCCTGTCTGATATGACTCCTCTGTGCTCTCTCCTGTCTGATAGCACTCCTCTGTGCTCTCTCCTGTCTGATAGTACTCCTCAGTGCTCTCTCCTGTCTGATAGTACTCCTCTGTGCTCTCTCCTGTCTGATAGTACTCCACTGTGCTCTTTCCTGTCTAATAGAACTCCTCTCTGCTCTCTCCTGTCTGATAGTACTCCTCTGTGCGCTCTACTGTCTGATAGTACTCCACTTTGCTCTCTCCTGTCTGATCGTACTCCTCTGTGCTCTCCTGTCTGATAGCACTCATCAGTGCTCTCTCCTGTCTGATAGCACTCCTCTGGGCTCTCTCCTGTCTGATAGCACATCTCTGTGCTTTCTCCCATCTAATAGCCTTTCTCTGTGCTCTCTCCTGTCTGATAGTACTCCTCTGTGCTCTCTCCTGTCTGATAGCACCCCTCTGTGCTCTCTCCTGTCTGATAGCACTCCTCTGTGCTCTCTCCTGTCTGATAGCACTCCTCTGTGCTCTGTCCTGTCTGATAGCACTCCTCTGTGCTCTCCCCTGTCTGATAGTACTCCTCTGTGCTCTCCCCTGTCTGATAAGACTCCTCTGTGCTCTATTCTGTCTGATAGTGCTCCTCTGTGCTCTCTCCTGTCTGATAGCACTCCTCTGTGCTCTCTTCTGTCTGATAGTATTCCTCTGTGCTCCCTCCTGTCTGATAGCACTCCTCTGTGCTCTTTCCTGTCTGATAGTACTCCTCTGTGCTCTTTCCTGTCTGAACATACTCCTCTGTGCTCTCCTGTCAGAGAGCACTCCTCAGTGCTCTCTCCTGTCTGATAGCACTCCACTGTGCTCTCTACTGTCTAAAAGAACTCCTCTCTGCTCTCTCCTATCTGATAGTACTCCTCTGTGCGCTCTCCTGTCTGATAGTACTCCACTTTGCTCTCTCCTGTCTGATAGTACTCCTCTATGCTCTCTCCTGTCTGATCATACTCCTCTGTGCTCTCTCCTGTCTGATAGCACTCCTCTGTGCTGTGTTCTATCTGACAGTACTCCTCTGTGCTTTCTCCTGTCTGATACGACTTCTCTGTGCTCTCTTCTGTCTGACAGTACTTCTCTGTGCTCTCTTCTGTCTGACAGTACTTCTCTGTGCTTTCTCTTGTCTGGTATGACTCCTCTGTGCTCCCTCCTGTCTGATAGCACTCCTCTGTGCTCTCTTCTATCTGACAGTACTCCTCTGTGCTTTCTCCTGTCTGATATGACTCCTCTGTTCTCTCTCCTGTCTGATAGCACTCCTCTGTGCTCTATCCTGTCTGATAGCATTCCTCTGTGCTCTCTCCTGTCTGATAGTACTCCTCTGTGCTCTCTCCTGTCTGATAGGACTCCTCTGTGCTCTCTCCTGTCTGATAGTACTCCACTGTGCTCTCTCCTGTCTGATAGAACTCCTCTCTGCTCTCTCCTGTCTGAAAGTTCTCCTCTGTGCGCTCTCCTGTCTGATAGTACTCCACTTTGCTCTCTCCTGTCTGATCGTACTCCTCTCTGCTCTCCTGTTTGATAGCACTCCTCAGTGCTCTCTCCTGTCTGATAGCACTCCTCTGGGCTCTCTCCTGTCTGATAGCACTTCTCTGTGCTTTCTCCCATTTAATAGCCTTTCTCTGTGCTCTCTCCTGTCTGATAGTACTTCTCTGTGCTCTCTCCTGTCTGATAGCACCCCTATGTGCTATCTCCTGTCTGATAGCACTCCTCTGTGCTCTCTCCTGTCTGATAGCACTCCTCTGTGCTCTCTCCTGTCTGATAGCACTCCTCTGTGCTCTCTCCTGTCTGATAGTACTCCTCTGTGCTCTCTCCTGTCTGATAGTGCTCCTCTGTGCTCTGTCCTGTCTGATAGTACTCCCTTCTGCACTCTCCTGTCTGATAGTACTCCTCTGTGCTCTCTCCTGTCTGATAGTACTCCTCTGTGCTCTCTTTTGTCTGACAGTACTTCTCTGTGCTTCCTCTTGTCTGATATGACTCCTCTGTGCTCCCTCCTGTCTGATAGCACTCCTATGTGCTCTCTCCTGTCTGATAGTACTCAACTGTGCTCTCTCCTGTCTAATAGAACTCCTCTCTGCTCTCTCCTGTCTGATAGTACTCCTCTGTGCGCTCTCCTGTCTGATAGTACTCCACTTTGCTCTCTCCTGTCTGATAGTACTCCTCTGTGCTCTCTCCTGTCTGATCGTACTCCTCTGTGCTCTCTCCTGTCTGATAGCACTCCTCTGTGCTCTCTCCTGTCTTATAGTATTCCTCTCTGCTCTCTCCTGTCTGATAGTACTCCTCTGTGCTCTCTCCTGTCTGATAGTACTCCTCTGTGCTCTCTTCTGTCTGAGAGTACTTCTCTATGCGTTCTCTTGTCTGATATGACTCCTCTGTACTCCCTCCTGTCTGATAGCACTCCTATGTGCTCTTTCCTGTCTGGTAGTACTCCACTGTGCTCTCTCCTGTCTAATAGAACTCCTCTCTGCTCTCTCCTGTCTGATAGTACTCCTCTGTGCGCTCTCCTGTCTGATAGTACTCCACTTTGCTCTCTCCTGTCTGATAGTACTCCTCTGTGCTCTCTCCTGTCTGATCGTACTCCTCTGTGCTCTCTCCTGTCTGATAGCACTCCTCTGTGCTCTCTCCTGTCTTATAGTATTCCTCTCTGCTCTCTCCTGTCTGATAGTACTCCTCTGTACTCTCTCCTGTCTGATAGTACTCCTCTGTGCTCTCTTCTGTCTGAGAGTACTTCTCTATGCGTTCTCTTGTCTGATATGACTCCTCTGTACTTCCTCCTGTCTGATAGCACTCCTATGTGCTCTTTCCTGTCTGATAGTACTCCACTGTGCTCTCTCCTGTTTGATAGAACTCCTCTCTGCTCTCTCCTGTCTGATAGTACTCCTCTGTGCTCTCTCCTGTCTGATAGTACTCCTCTGTGCTCTCTTCTGTCTGACAGTACTTCTCTGTGCTTTCTCTTGTCTGATATGACTCCTCTGTGCTCTCTATTGTCTGATAGCTTTCCTCTGTTCTCTCTCCTGTCTGATAGTACTCCTCTGTGCTCTCTCCTGTCTGATAGGACTCCACTGTGCTCTCTCCTGTCTGATAGCACTCCTCTGTGCTGTGTTCTATCTGACAGTACTCCTCTGTGCTCCCTCCTGTCTGATAGCACTCCTCTGTGCTCTCTTCTATCTGACAGTACTCCTCTGTGCTTTCTCCTGTCTGATATGACTCCTCTGTGCTCTCTCCTGTCTGATAGCACTCCTCTGTTCTCTCCTGTCTGATAATACTCCTCTGTGCTCTCTCCTGTCTGATAGGACTTCTCTGTGCTCTCTCCTGTCTGATAGTACTCCTCTGTGCTCTCCTGTCTGATAGCACTCATCAGTGCTCTCTCCTGTCTGATAGCTCTCCTCTGGGCTCTCTCCTGTCTGATAGCACTTCTCTGTGCTTTCTCCCATCTAATAGCCTTTCTCTGTGCTCTCTCCTGTCTGATAGTACTCCTCTGTGCTCTCTCCTATCTAATAGCACCCCTCTGTGCTCTCTCCTGTCTGATAACACTCCTCTGTGCTCTCTCCTATCTAATAGCACCCCTCTGTGCTCTCTCCTGTCTGATAGCACTCCTCTGTGCTCTTTCCTGTCTGATAGCACTCCTCTGTGCTCTGTCCTGTCTGATAGCACTCCTCTGTGCTCTCCCCTGTCTGATAGTACTCCTCTGTGCTCTCTCCTGTCTGATAGCACTTCTCTGTGCTCTCCCCTGTCTGATTAGACTCCTCTGTGCTCTCTTCTGTCTGATAGTGCTCCTCTGTGCTCTCTCCTGTCTGATAGCACTCCTCTGTGCTCTATTCTGTCTGATAGTACTCCTCTGTGCTCCCTCCTGTCTGATAGCACTCCTCTGTGCTCTTTCCTGTCTGATAGTGCTCCTCTGTGCTCTCTCCTGTCTGATCATACTCCTCTGTGCTCTCCTGTCTGATAGCACTCCTCTGGGCTCTCTCCTGTCTGATAGCACTTATCTGTGCTTTCTCCCATTTAATAGCCTGTCTCTGTGCTCTCTCCTGTCTGATAGTACTTCTCTGTGCTCTCTCCTGTCTGATAGCACCCCTCTGTGCTATCTCCTGTCTGATAGCACTCCTCTGTGCTCTCTCCTGTCTGATAGCACTCTTCGGGGCTCTCTCCTGTCTGATAGCACTCCTCTGTGCTCTCTCCTGTCTGATAGTACTCCTCTGTGCTCTCTCCTGTCTGATAGCGCTCCTCTGTGCTCTCTCCTGTCTGATAGTACTCCCTTCTGCACTCTCCTGTCTGATAGTACTCCTCTGTGCTCTCTCCTGTCTGATAGTACTCCTCTGTGCTCTCTTCTGTCTGACAGTACTTCTCTGTGCTTTCTCTTGTCTGATATGACTCCTCTGTGCTCCCTCCTGTCTGATAGCACTCCTCTGTGCTCTCTCCTGTCTGATAGTACTCCACTGTGCTCTCTCCTGTCTAATAGAACTCCTCTCTGCTCTCTCCTGTCTGATAGTACTCCTCTGTGCGCTCTCCTGTCTGATAGTACTCCACTTTGCTCTCTCCTGTCTGATAGTACTCCTCTGTGCTCTCTCCTGTCTGATCGTACTCCTCTGTGCTCTCTCCTGTCTAATAGAACTCCTCTGTGCTCTCTCCTGTCTGATAGTATTCCTCTCTGCTCTCTCCTGTCTGATAGTACTCCTCTGTGCTCTCTCCTGTCTGATAGTACTCCTCTGTGCTCTCTTCTGTCTGAGAGTACTTCTCTGTGCGTTCTCTTGTCTAATATGACTCCTCTGTACTCCCTCCTGTCTGATAGCACTCCTATGTGCTCTTTCCTGTCTGATAGTACTCCACTGTGCTCTCTCCTGTTTGATAGAACTCCTCTCTGCTCTCTCCTGTCTGATAGTACTCCTCTATGCTCTCTCCTGTCTGATAGTACTCCTCTGTGCTCTCTTCTGTCTGACAGTACTTCTCTGTGCTTTCTCTTGTCTGATATGACTCCTCTGTGCTCTCTCCTGTCTGATAGCTTTCCTCTGTTCTCTCTCCTGTCTGATAGTACTCCTCTGTGCTCTCTCCTGTCTGATAGGACTCCTCTGTGCTCTCTCCTGTCTGATAGCACTCCTCTGTGCTGTGTTCTATCTGACAGTACTCCTCTGTGCTTTCTCCTGTCTGATATGACTCCTCTGTGCTCTCTTCTGTCTGACAGTACTTCTCTGTGCTTTCTCTTGTCTGGTATGACTCCTCTGTGCTCCCTCCTGTCTGATAGCACTCCTCTGTGCTCTTTTCTATCTGACAGTACTCCTCTGTGCTTTCTCCTGTCTGATATGACTCCTCTGTGCTCTCTCCTGTCTGATAGCACTCCTCTGTGCTCTCTCCTGTCTGATAATACTCCTCTGTGCTCTCTCCTGTCTGATAGGACTTCTCTGTGCTCTCTCCTGTCTGATAGTACTCCACTGTGCTCTCTCCTGTCTGATAGAACTCCTCTCTGCTCTCTCCTGTCTGATAGTACTCCTGTTACGCCGAGCGCTCCGGGTCCCCGCTCCTCCCCGGAGCGCTCGCTTCACTCTCGCTACCGCAGCGCTCCGGGCAGCTCCACTGACCCGGTGCGCTGCGATACCGTCTCCAGCCGGGATGCGATTCGCGATGCGGGTGGCGCCCGCTCGCGATGCGCATCCCGGCTCCCGTACCTGACTCGCTCTCCGTCTGTCCTGTCCCGGCGCGCGCGGCCCCGCTCCCTAGGGCGCGCGCGCGCCGGGTCTCTGCGATTTAAAGGGCCACTGCGCCGCTGATTGGCGCAGTGGTTCCAATTAGTGTGTTCACCTGTGCACTCCCTATTTTACCTCACTTCCCCTTCACTCCCTCGCCGGATCTTGTTGCCATTGTGCCAGTGAAAGCGTTTCTTTGTGTGTTCCTAGCCTGTGTTCCAGACCTCCTGCCGTTGCCCCTGACTACGATCCTTGCTGCCTGCCCCGACCTTCTGCTACGTCCGACCTTGCTTCTGTCTACTCCCTTGTACCGCGCCTATCTTCAGCAGCCAGAGAGGTTGAGCCGTTGCTAGTGGATACGACCTGGTCACTACCGCCGCAGCAAGACCATCCCGCTTTGCGGGGGGCTCTGGTGAAAACCAGTAGTGACTTAGAACCGGTCCACTAGCACGGTCCACGCCAATCCCTCTCTGGCACAGAGGATCCACCTCCTGCCAGCCGGCATCGTGACAGTAGATCCGGCCATGGATCCCGCTGAAGTACCTCTGCCAGATGTCGCTGACCTCACTACGGTGGTCGCCCAGCACTCACAACAGATAGCGCAACAAGGCCACGAGCTGTCTCAACTGACCGTGATGCTACAGCAGCTACTACCACAGCTTCAGCAATCATCTCCTCCGCCAGCTCCTGCACCTCCTCCGCAGTGAGTGGCCGCCTCAGGCCTACGATTATCTTTGCCGGATAAATTTGATGGGGACTCTAAGTTTTGCCGTGGCTTTCTTTCACAATGTTCCCTGCACTTGGAGATGATGTCGGACCAGTTTCCTACTGAAAGGTCTAAGGTGGCTTTCGTAGTCAGCCTTCTGTCTGGAAAAGCTCTGTCATGGGCCACACCGCTCTGGGACCGCAATGACCCTGTCACTGCCTCTGTACACTCCTTCTTCTCGGAATTTCGTAGTGTCTTTGAGGAACCTGCCCGAGCCTCTTCTGCTGAGACTGCCCTGTTGAACCTGGTCCAGGGTAATTCTTCCGTTGGCGAGTACGCTGTACAATTCCGTACTCTTGCTTCAGAACTATCCTGGAATAATGAGGCCCTCTGCGCGACCTTTAAAAAAGGCCTATCCAGCAACATTAAAGATGTTCTGGCCGCACGAGAAATCCCTGCTAATCTACATGAACTCATTCACCTTGCCACTCGCATTGACATGCGTTTTTCCGAAAGGCGTCAGGAGCTCCGCCAGGATATGGACTTTGTTCGCACGAGGCGTTTTTTCTCCCCGGCTCCTCTCTCCTCTGGTCCTCTGCAATCCGTTCCTGGGCCTCCCGCCGTGGAGGCTATGCAAGTTGACCGGTCTCGCCTGACACCTCAAGAGAGGACACGACGCCGCATGGAGAATCTCTGCCTGTACTGTGCCAGTACCGAACACTTCCTGAAGGATTGTCCTATCCGTCCTCCCCGCCTGGAAAGACGTACGCTGACTCCGCACAAAGGTGAAACAGTCCTTGAAGTCAACTCCGCTTCTCCACGTCTTACTGTGCCTGTGCGGATATCTGCCTCTACCTTCTCCTTCTCCACTAAGGCCTTCTTGGACTCCGGATCTGCAGGAAACTTTATTTTGGCCTCTCTCATCAACAGGTTCAACATCCCAGTGACCAGTCTCGCCAGACCTCTCTACATCAATTGCGTTAACAATGAAAAATTGGACTGTGCCGTGCGTTACTGCACGGAACCCCTCCTAATGTGCATTGGACCTCACCACGAAAAAATTGAGTTTTTGGTCCTCTCCAATTGCACTTCCGAAATTCTCCTTGGACTACCCTGGCTTCAACACCATTCCCCAACCCTGGATTGGTCCACTGGGGAGATCAAGAGTTGGGGCCCCTCTTGTTCCAAGGACTGCCTTAAACCGGTTCCCAGTACTCCTTGCCGTGACCCTGTGGTTCCCCCTGTAACCGGTCTCCCTAAGGCCTATATGGACTTTGCGGATGTTTTTTGCAAAAAACAAGCTGAGACTTTACCTCCTCACAGGCCTTATGACTGTCCTATTGACCTCCTCCCGGGCACTACTCCACCCCGGGGCAGAATTTATCCTCTCTCTGTCCCAGAGACTCTTGCTATGTCTGATTATATCCAGGAAAATTTAAAGAAGGGCTTTATCCGCAAATCCTCCTCTCCTGCCGGAGCCGGATTTTTCTTTGTGTCCAAAAAAGATGGCTCCCTACGTCCTTGCATTGACTACCGCGGTCTTAATAAAATCACTGTAAAAAAACGCTACCCCCTACCTCTCATCTCTGAACTCTTTGATCGCCTCCAAGGTGCCCACATCTTTACCAAACTGGACTTAAGAGGTGCCTATAATCTCATCCGCATCAGAGAGGGGGATGAATGGAAAATGGCATTTAACACTAGAGATGGACACTTTGAGTATCTGGTCATGCCCTTTGGCCTGTGCAACGCCCCTGCTGTCTTCCAAGACTTTGTTAATGAAATTTTTCGTGATCTCTTATATTCCTGTGTTGTTGTATATCTGGACGATATCCTGATTTTTTCTGCCAACTTAGAAGAACACCGCCAGCATGTCCGCATGGTTCTTCAGAGACTTCGTGACAATCAACTTTATGCCAAAATGGAGAAATGTCTGTTTGAATGTCAATCTCTTCCTTTCCTAGGATACTTGGTCTCTGGCCAGGGACTACAAATGGATCCAGACAAACTCTCTGCCGTCTTAGATTGGCCACGCCCCTCCGGACTCCGTGCTATCCAACGTTTTTTGGGGTTCGCCAATTATTACAGACAATTTATTCCACATTTTTCCACCATTGTGGCTCCTATTGTGGCTTTAACCAAAAAGAATGCCAATCCTAATTCATGGCCTCCTCAAGCGGAAGACGCCTTTAAACAGCTCAAGTCTGCCTTTTCTTCGGCTCCCGTGCTCTCCAGACCTGACCCATCTAAACCCTTCCTATTGGAGGTTGATGCCTCCTCTGTAGGAGCTGGAGCGGTCCTTCTACAAAAAAATTCTTCCGGGCATGCTGTTACTTGTGGGTTTTTTTCTAGGACCTTCTCTCCGGCTGAGAGGAACTACTCCATCGGGGACCGAGAGCTTCTAGCCATTAAACTAGCACTTGAGGAATGGAGGCATCTGTTGGAGGGATCAAGATTTCCCGTTATTATTTACACCGATCACAAGAACCTCTCCTATCTCCAGTCTGCCCAACGGCTGAATCCTCGCCAGGCCAGGTGGTCTCTGTTCTTTGCCCGATTTAATTTTGAAATTCACTTTCGGCCTGCCGATAAGAACATTAGGGCCGATGCTCTCTCTCGTTCCTCGGATGCCTCGGAAGTAGAGCTCTCTCCGCAACACATCATTCCCCCTGACTGCCTGATCTCCACTTCTCCAGCCTCCATCAGGCAAACTCCTCCAGGGAAGACCTTCGTTTCTCCACGCCAACGCCTCGGAATCCTCAAATGGGATCACTCCTCCCATCTCGCAGGTCATGCGGGTATCAAGAAATCCGTGCAACTCATCTCTCGTTTCTATTGGTGGCCGACTCTGGAGACGGATGTTGTGGATTTTGTGCGAGCCTGCACTGTCTGTGTCCGGGATAAGACTCCTCGCCATAAGCCCGCTGGTCTTCTTCATCCTCTGCCTGTCCCCGAACAGCCTTGGTCTCTGATTGGTATGGACTTTATTACAGACTTACCCCCATCCCGTGGCAACACTGTTGTTTGGGTGGTCGTTGATCGATTCTCCAAGATGGCACATTTCATCCCTCTTCCTGGTCTTCCTTCAGCGCCTCAGTTGGCAAAACAATTTTTTGTACACATTTTTCGTCTTCACGGGTTGCCCACGCAGATCGTCTCGGATAGAGGCGTCTAATTCGTGTCAAAATTCTGGAGGGCTCTCTGTAAACAACTCAAGATTAAATTAAACTTTTCCTCTGCATATCACCCTCAATCCAATGGGCAAGTGGAAAGAATTAACCAGGTCCTGGGTGATTATTTACGCCATTTTGTTTCCTCCCGCCAGGATGACTGGGCAGATCTTCTACCATGGGCCGAATTCTCGTATAACTTCAGAGTCTCTGAATCTTCCTCCAAATCCCCATTTTTTGTGGTGTACGGCCGTCACCCTCTTCCCCCCCTCCCTACTCCCTTGCCCTCTTGTTTGCCCGCTGTAGATGAAGTGACTCGTGATCTTTCCACCATATGGAAATAGACCCAAAATTCTCTTTTACAGGCTTCATCTCGCATGAAAAAGTTTGCCGATAAGAAAAGAAGAGCTCCCCCCATTTTTGTTCCCGGAGACAAGGTATGGCTCTCCGCTAAATATGTCCGCTTTCGTGTCCCCAGTTACAAACTGGGTCCACGCTATCTTGGTCCTTTCAAAGTCTTGTGCCAAATTAATCCTGTCTCTTACAAACTTCTTCTTCCTCCTTCTCTCCGTATTCCTAATGCCTTTCATGTCTCTCTTCTTAAACCACTCATCATCAACCGTTTCTCTCCCAAGTTAGTTTCTCCCACTCCTGTCTCCGGTTCTTCTGACGTCTTCTCAGTGAAAGAGATACTGGCCTCCAAGACGGTCAGAGGAAAAAGGTTCTTTTTGGTGGATTGGGAGGGCTGTGGACCTGAAGAGAGATCCTGGGAACCTGAGGACAACATCCTAGACAAAAGTCTGCTCCTCAGGTTCCCAGGCTCTAGGAAGAGGGGGAGACCCAAGGGGGGGGGGTACTGTTACGCCGAGCACTCCGGGTCCCCGCTCCTCCCCGGAGCGCTCGCTTCACTCTCGCTACCGCAGCGCTCCGGGCAGCTCCACTGACCCGGTGCGCTGCGATACCGTCTCCAGCCGGGATGCGATTCGCGATGCGGGTGGCGCCCGCTCGCGATGCGCATCCCGGCTCCCGTACCTGACTCGCTCTCCGTCTGTCCTGTCCCGGCGCGCGCGGCCCCGCTCCCTAGGGCGCGCGCGCACCGGGTCTCTGCGATTTAAAGGGCCACTGCGCCGCTGATTGGCGCAGTGGTTCCAATTAGTGTGTTCACCTGTGCACTCCCTATTTTACCTCACTTCCCCTTCACTCCCTCGCCGGATCTTGTTGCCATTGTGCCAGTGAAAGCGTTTCTTTGTGTGTTCCTAGCCTGTGTTCCAGACCTCCTGCCGTTGCCCCTGACTACGATCCTTGCTGCCTGCCCCGACCTTCTGCTACGTCCGACCTTGCTTCTGTCTACTCCCTTGTACCGCGCCTATCTTCAGCAGCCAGAGAGGTTGAGCCGTTGCTAGTGGATACGACCTGGTCACTACCGCCGCAGCAAGACCATCCCGCTTTGCGGCGGGCTCTGGTGAAAACCAGTAGTGACTTAGAACCGGTCCACTAGCACGGTCCACGCCAATCCCTCTCTGGCACAGAGGATCCACCTCCTGCCAGCCGGCATCGTGACAACTCCTCTGTGCGCTCTACTGTCTGATAGTACTCCACTTTGCTCTCTCCTGTCTGATCGTACTCCTCTGTGCTCTCCTGTCTGATAGCACTCATCAGTGCTCTCTCCTGTCTGATAGCACTCCTCTGGGCTCTCTCCTGTCTGATAGCACTTCTCTGTGCTTTCTCCCATCTAATAGCCTTTCTCTGTGCTCTCTCCTGTCTGATAGTACTCCTCTGTGCTCTCTCCTATCTAATAGCACCCCTCTGTGCTCTCTCCTGTCTGATAGCACTCCTCTGTGCTCTCTCCTATCTAATAGCACCCCTCTGTGCTCTCTCCTGTCTGATAGCACTCCTCTGTGCTCTCTCCTGTCTGATAGCACTCCTCTGTGCTCTGTCCTGTATGATAGCACTCCTCTGTGCTCTCCCCTGTCTGATAGTACTCCTCTGTGCTCTCTCCTGTCTGATAGCACTTCTCTGTGCTCTCCCCTGTCTGATAAGACTCCTCTGTGCTCTCTTCTGTCTGATAGTGCTCCTCTGTGCTCTCTCCTGTCTGATAGCACTCCTCTGTGCTCTATTCTGTCTGATAGTACTCCTCTGTGCTCCCTCCTGTCTGATAGCACTCCTCTGTGCTCTTTCCTGTCTGATAGTACTCCTCTGTGCTCTCTCCTGTCTGATCATACTCCTCTGTGCTCTCCTGTCAGAGAGCACTCCTCAGTGCTCTCTCCTGTCTGATAGCACTCCACTGTGCTCTCTCCTGTCTAATAGAACTCCTCTCTGCTCTCTCCTATCTGATAGTACTCCTCTGTGCGCTCTCCTGTCTGATAGTACTCCACTTTGCTCTCTCCTGTCTGATCATACTCCTCTGTGCTCTCTCCTGTCTGATCGTACTCCTCTGTGCTTTCTCCTGTCTGATAGCACTCCTCTGTGCTGTGTTCTATCTGACAATACTCCTCTGTGCTTTCTCCTGTCTGATATGACTCCTCTGTGCTCTCTTCTGTCTGACAGTACTTCTCTGTGCTCTCTTCTGTCTAACAGTTCTTCGCTGTGCTTTCTCTTGTCTGGTATGACTTCTCTGTGCTCCCTCCTGTCTTATAGCACTTCTCTGTGCTCTCTTCTATCTGACAGTACTCCTCTGTGCTTTCTCCTGTCTGATATGACTCCTCTGTGCTCTCTCCTGTCTGATAGCACTCCTCTGTGCTCTATCCTGTCTGATAGCATTCCTCTGTGCTCTCTCCTGTCTTATAGTACTCCTCTGTGCTCTCTCCTGTCTGATAGGACTCCTCTGTGCTCTCTCCTGACTGATAGTACTCCACTGTGCTCTCTCCTGTCTGATAGAACTCCTCTCTGCTCTCTCCTGTCTGATAGTACTCCTCTGTGCGCTCTCCTGTCTGATAGTACTCCACTTTGCTCTCTCCTGTCTGATCGTACTCCTCTGTGCTCTCCTGTCTGATAGCACTCCTCAGTGCTCTCTCCTGTCTGATAGCACTCCTCTGGGCTCTCTCCTGTCTGATAGCACTTCTCTGTGCTTTCTCCCATCTAATAGCCTTTCTCTGTGCTCTCTCCTGTCTGATAGTACTCCTCTGTGCTCTCTCCTGTCTGATAGCACCCCTCTGTGCTATCTCCTGTCTGATAGCACTCCTCTGTGCTCTCTCCTGTCTGATAGCACTCCTCTGTGCTCTGTCCTGTCTGATAGCACTCCTCTGTTCTCTCCCCTGTCTGATAGTACTCCTCTGTGCTCTCTCCTGTCTGATAGCACTCCTCTGTGCTCTCCCCTGTCTTATAAGACTCCTCTGTGCTCTCTTCTGTCTGATAGTGCTCCTCTGTGCTCTCTCCTGTCCGATAGCACTCCTCTGTGCTCTCTTCTGTCTGATAGTACTCCTCTGTTCTCCCTCCTATCTGATAGCACTCCTCTGTGCTCTTTCCTGTCTGATAGTACTCCTCTGTGCTCTCTCCTGTCTGATCGTGCTCCTCTGTGCTCTCCTGTCAGAGAGCACTCCTCAGTGCTCTCTCCTGTCTGATAGCACTCCTCTGGGCTCTCTCCTGTCTGATAGCACTCCTCTGTGCTTTCTCCCATCTAATAGCCTTTCTCTGTGCTCTCTCCTGTCTGATAGCACTCCTCTGTGCTCTCGCCTGTCTGATAGTACTCCTCTGTGCTCTCTCCTGTCTGATAGCACTCCTCTGTGCTCTCTCCTGTCTGATAGGACTCCTCTGTGCTCTCTCCTGTCTGATAGCACTCCTCTGTGCTCTCTCCTGTCTGATAGCATTCCTCTGTGCTCTCTCCTGTCTGATAGCACTCCTCTGTGCTCTTTCCTGTCTGATAGGACTCCTATGTGCTCTCCCCTGTCTGAAAGCACTCCTCTGTGCTCTCTCCTGTCTGATAACCCTAAAGGGGTTATTCCGCCATTCCTTTGTTTGTTAGCTCTTCTACATTATTCCCTACAACTTGATGCCTTCACTTAACAATTTACGTCACCCTCCATGCACTTACAGAAGTCTCAAACAGCTGTATACATGTTGGTGCTATATAAATAAAGACTATTATTATACCTGATTGTCAGGCCTCATCAGCCTATACTTACTTCTCATGACATGGTTCTTAGCTATTTAAATTGTTTGTTTTTTTTACTGTACTTTATTACCACAAATAAAATACTTTAATATTGTACTATACAACATCAGTATGTGTTCACGTATACAATCTTTATTAGCATAATTGATATTAATGATGAGTCAGCATATATGAAAAATTATCCTTTTTTCCACTTTATTGTTCATCGCAAAAGTACGTCCTCAGTCTATGCCAGGAAATCTTTGTTCTACTAACCTTCTGTGTAGAATGAGAGAACCAACAACTTATTTGGGTACCATAACACATGTGGCTTGTTTGTTTGATATTAGTGTTTTTATTGCAAATTCGTGAATTCACGAATATTGCGAATATATTCGCTATATATTCGAAATTACGAATATTTACTTTTTTCCGCATATTCATATACTCGCATATTCCTTCATATATGAATATTCGCATATTCCTTCTCTTCACTTCTGGGCCAACTAAAATGATGCAAATACACTTGTCAGAGGTTATCAACAACATCTCTAGCAACCAATAGTAAAGTTGCCCCCCCCCCCCCCCCCACTGTTTTCTTCCTCGAATATGCGAATATAATGAATACACAAATTTCGCGAATATAGGACGGATATTCATCTAGATATGTTCGAGAAATATCGCAAATTAGAATATGGGCAATGCCGCTCATCACTATTTGATATCCCAGCTGAACAGCTTTTTTTATGCTAATGTGGTATATTGAGTAGATGCTTTCACCTCAAGGAGGTTCATGGCCTGATGGGTAACTTCAAGCTTCTTTCACATCATCCTGCTGGACATCTTTTTATTTTTATGTTTACCGCTGATAAAGGAGAGTCCCAGGCTCAAAATCCACAAGACTTATTCCAAAGTCCAGCAGAGTAACGGAAGAGAGGTGGAGGAACAGCCATGCTTGTAAAACAAAATGGCGTCCCAAAATTTGGCAGAAGTGGCAGTGAGGCTTGAAAAGTTTGCCAACTTTTTTTCCAAATCCTCCCTCGCTGTAGCTGATGAGGTAGAGGGAGGAATGGAGGCTTGAGATCATGACTCTGTCCTATATTGGGATATGTGAGCACTTCTGTGGAATCCGCGGTGGTGCACGAGGTAGGGTAAAGCCACCGGTAGAAGAAAGATGATACCCAGCACTCACCAGTGATGCACAGTGAAGATTTATAATGCCATAGTGTGGTACAAGGACGCTTTTTGTTATGGGAGCCTTCCTCAGCTGTCTGCCTATAGTCAGACAGCTGAGGAAGGCTCCCACGCCGAAACAAGTCCTTGTACCACACTATGGCATAATAAATCTTCACTGTGCATCACTGGTGAGTGCTAGGTATCATCTTTCTTCTACATGATTCAGTCCTAGACATCACTGTGGGGGTTTATCCATCCTCTGACCATGCAGGAACGCAGTATTTTTCTATAATGACTGCACCTTTGAAAATTGCCCGAGGTTCACATACTATAGTTCTCGTGTCATAATGAATAAGAGCATGGTTAGCAAAACATTCTGATGAGCATGTGGGGGTCTCCAATTGTCTTCCAATGGCAGATGGTGGGGTAAACAGTGACCAGGCATTCTCTATTTCTGTAGAATATAAGCCACTGTCAAAGGGGTCACTTTACCATTAAAAGGGTTGTTCAAAGTTAGGTCACTTCTAGAGATGTCGCGAATTGTTCGCCGGCGAACAGTTCCCGGCGAACTTAGCATGTTCGCGTTCGCATCACCAGGCGAACATATGTGAAGTTCGATTCGCCCCCTATACTTTAACATTGCGGTAAACTTTGACCCTGTGAGTCAGAGTCAGCAGACACATTACAGCTAACCAGCAGCAGTCCCTCCCTTCAAGACCCTCCTACCTCCTGCACGGACGCCATTTTACCTTCATTCGGAATGCTGCAGGCTTAGAAAGTGGAGGCACAGAGAAGCTGCTCCTGCTGTAATAGGGAAAGCGATAGCTAGGTTGCTGCTAGGTGGTGTATTCAGGGTCCACTTTACTCCTAAAGCACTAGACTAACATCTGCTTTAAGGACAGCACCCAAAAAAGCCCTTTTTAGGGCTCAAATATCAGTCCGTGTGTCTTGCAACAGCTGGAGGCACCCTGGTTGGGAGGGAACTGCTGGTTAAAAGGGGTACTCCAGTGTAAAACTTAAGTTCCTTCAAGCAACTAACTACAGTATTAAAAGGGCTATAAGTTCAGTCCGTGTGTCTTGCAATAGCTGGAGGCACCCTGGTTGGGAGGGAACCGCTGGTTAAAAGGGGTACTCCGGTGTAAAATTTAATTTCCTTCAAGCAACTAACTGCAGTATTAAAAGGGCTATAAGTTCAGTCCGTTTGTCTTGCAACTGCTGGAGGCACCCTGGTTGGGGACCTCTGCTTAAAAGGGGAACTCCGCTGGCAACCTTTTTTGCTCATTGTCACACTAGTGCATATCACATTTGGTGTGACAGTTGTTCAAATAAAGAAAAAAAAATACCTTTTTTGTCTGTGAAATAAAACCAATGCTGCCTAAAGGGGGGCTCTAACTATGTGCTGCCTAAAATGGGGGAATCTATGTGCTGCCTAAAGGGGGGATCTAAATATGTGCTGCCTAAAGGGGGCTCTATGTGCTGCCTAAAGGGGGGCTCTAACTATGTGCTGCCTAAAGGGGGGCTCTAACTATGTGCTGCCTAATATGGGGGAATCTATGTGCTGCCTAAAGGGGGGATCTAACTATGTGATGCCTAAAGGGGGGCTCTATGTGCTGCCTAAAGGGGGCTGAAGCACGTTATTCCTAAGAATTTAGGAATAATAGGTGATTTATGCCCTTTATGGATTTAAACCAGACTCTGCATCAACTATGTAATTTTCCATGGGAATTTTGCCATGGATCCCCCTCCAGCACGCCACAGTCCAGGTATTAGTCCCCTTGAAACAACTTTTAAATCACTATTGTGGCCAGAAAGAGTCCCTGTGTGTTTTAAAATTCGCCTGCCCATTGAAGTCAATGGCGGTTCGCCCGGTTTGCCGGTTTGCGAACATTTGTGGAAGTTCGCGTTCGACGTTCGCGAACCAAAAATTTTATGTTCGCGACATCACTAGTCACTTCTTCTCATTGGCCATGTTATAGATGAACTAATCTCCTATTTTATATTTACCTTTATGGTTCGCTGGCCTCCCCCTTTGTTGGTCATGGCCATGTGGGTTTGGAGCACAACTCTGAGTAGTCACATATACCCATCAAATGGCTGCTGATAGTATAAGATCAGAAGCAGAACGAGAACAATGCTATGGGGGGCCATTTATTAAGTTGAATGTTTTTGCCCAAAAATGGCGATGTTTGATGCTCAAACCATTATATCACTGATGCTGAGAGGGCATAAAGGAGGCTAGAAGGGGGCTCTGCCTCACATGGAGGGGGTGTTACGGGGTCCCCCCCCCTCCTCACATGCAACTTTAGGGCCAACTTGCAACACCTAAAATCACAGAAATATACCCCACCTCAATAGATGGTGTATATTTCTACATCGGGCCCAATGGCAGCCACCGTGTGTGCCTTTTAGGAAATCCAGCAGACCAAAAATGGGCAGAAATATATTTATGTACAACACATCATAATGCCACAGATAATAAATGCCCCCCTATATATATTGGATGAAGTGGACTTGTCATGTGGCTGCAAAGAGTTATGTTTGATACAATGTACAGACAATGTGTGTGTGGGGGGGGGGGGGGGTTACAAAAATCCGGTTGAGCTGCCACCAACAGAGAGGGAACATTAAATAGAGTACAAACTTCTCTGCGAAGACCACACAAAACTGCACTGAAAATTGGTCTTCTAGTGTTCTGGAAAAAGGGGTGTTCTTCTCAAAGGGTTGGTTTTTTGAAGAGGTTTCTCTATATAATACAATTAAAAAACAACGAACATTAAATGGGTTGTACAGGCAAAACAAAAACTTGCACTCAGGCTGTGGATTGTATCAAAATAATACACATGCTATAGTTACCTCCTCCGGTCACCAGACATAACATCTACCCACTCCTAATTGTGGTTCCCCAGCGGCAGGTCCCCCCCCCTTCGCGATCAGATATCTTATCCCCTATCCTTTAGTTAGGGGATAAGATGTCTAGGGGCAGAGTACCCCTTTAAGGTATTTGTAGTAACATAGTCACTTCTGGCCAATCCTAAAATATGACTTCACCCTTGACAACCCTTTCAGTTCCACAATTTGCCGTGTTACCAATACAAACCACTCTTCACCACATAGCTCCCCACACCCCGTTCTTTTTTTTTCTTCTTGTAAATCTTTTGTTTTTGTAAACAAATCTGTTTCCCAAGGATTCTCCGTGCATCACTCTGTGTGTGTTTTAGTCATTCATTTTCTTTCCACCTAAAAAATGTAACGTGACTCATGCTGCACAGAAGGTAATACAACTTTTCTGCCTCCTCCCATACCTTGCAACCGTACAGCTGCCAAAAGCTGGGTGTAGCTGAATTCTTTCCTTGCTATTTCTCTGCATATATGTTCCTATAAAACCCGCAGAGGCGCCTCCCTTATTGCATCACAGAGAAACTATAACTGCTTGGGAACTATCTCTATGCAAGTATTGCCATTCACACTAAAAGTGAGCAAGGACTTCTGGAAGCACACACACCTCTTCACGGTAAGCGTTCTCTGACATGTGTACGCTCGTCGGCAGTGTTAATGCAGAATAGTCATTTCTAAGAGCAGAGGTGGAGACTGGACGAAAAATTTTAAGATTTTGCACCGTTATTTATCACGGACTATTAACAGTCAACACCGGTTAAATTTATTGCAGCAAACTAGTTAGTTACAAATATTTTTATTTAAATCTAGAATTCAAATTTTTGAATTTTGATTTTTTTTCTTTTTTTATGTACTTAGTCTGCATTATCATGTTGTTGTGTTGTTGCCGTTGCCATAACTATTATTATCATCATTGCCGTACCTGCAAAAGATTTACGCAAGTCAAGAATAGAAGTAAAATAGTGTGTCTGATTACTTGATGTATTGAGTCTTTCTGTATAGACCTGTACGTTGCCTCAAAACACTACATATTATACACGATTGTCCAAAGTAAGACTGTACTGGATGCAGATTGTGTTGGAGCTTTTGGAGGATCAGTCTTTATTGGTTTTATCCTCTACATAAAAATGTATATATACTTGCATAAACAGCCTCAGGCAAATCCCGGTATGTCACTTCTCAGAGAAGTTAGGAAGGTTAATAATAGCTGGCGACTTGTGAGATTGCTGTCGCTTGGATGTCTCATATCTGCTTCAAGCTTTTGAGACATATATACAGTTCTCTAAAAGACCCCCTCTTTGGGAATCCCTTGATCTAGACCTGTTTTTTCCGGAACGGATTTGAAATTGTGTCCATTTTTTATAGCCTATGTAAATTGACACTCAATAGAAGAAGACTTCTCTAGAAGACCACTTTGTCCTTCGTGGTTTGAGGATCAAATCAAAGAGGTCTCTCTCTACATATAATTTTCTTTTATTCCTAGGATTTATGTTCTCAGATTCAGTTGCCACAACTAAGTTTACTCTAAACTCTGAAGCTTTTTATACCGTGAAAACAAGTGTGAAACAGTCATCGCTCTCCTGGGTGCTGGACTTCTTCCAGGGGTTGGGATGGAGTTGTTACAGTACTGCATTAGGGTCTATTCAGACGGCAGAATTTCCGCTTCCAATGAAAGCCCAATACACTTCTATGGGATTCCGCACTCCAGTTGACACTTCGGAATTTCCGCTTGCGGAAATTCCAAAGTGTCAACGGGAGTGAGGAATCCCATAGAAGTGTATTGGGCTTTTAATGGAGGCCAAAATTCCGCCGTCTGAATAGACCCTTACATTGATGCTTTATCCTACGTCTGTAGTGGTTTCTGGTCCAGTAGAAGATGGTTTACTGAAATACTGCCATTTAAAGAATACTTTTTGGGGGTCTGGGTGTTAAGATTCTCACCGATCACTAGAACAAGCCAAAGGAGGCGTTGAGAAAAGTGAGAGATGGGGAGAAAAGTGCTTAGGGCTGAGTGCTTCTCCATGTTCATTCTAGTGATCATGGGGGGTCTCAGCACCCATACCCGACCAATCAAAACTTTTCACATGTAACACACTGGATTAGGAATAGTGTTGCTCGCGAATATTCGCAATGCGAATTTTATTTGCGAATTTCGCATATTCGCGAATATAGCCCTATATATTCGTAATTACGAATATTCCTTTTTTTTTTCACAGTACACATCACAGTGATCATCCCTCTCTGCTTCCAGCTTGTGTGGTGTAAAGAAGGCTCTAATACTACTATATGAGACTGGCCGCTCAACACTAATTAGGAAGGGGACTATATTTTTTGACCCCCCCCCCCCCTCCAAAAAATGTGTGTGTGTGTATAAAATAAAATATGGCACTCCATTTTATGCCTAATTTTATCATTTTTTAACCTGGAAACCTAGTGGATCATTTACATCCCCTAAACTTTCACCCCTCCTACAAAATCTTGGCCACTGAATATAAATCTTTATTGGTTTGTTCAGGGCCCATAACTTTAGACTTGCGTTCTAGAACATCTGTGACATTTATAGAGCAGTGTAATCCCCTGTTCTGTTTTCGTGCAAGGGTTTCCCTATTCTGGGCGTGGCTCATTAGATTGTCACAAGGCTTTCATGCTCCCTTGTTGGGCTTTGGCATCTTAATGTGAGGTTTAGGGTGTCTTTGGTGTTAATTGTTCTGGTAAGGTAGCACTAACTAATATTACCTGTAATATATTGTTCACACTTATATCAGACATATACATTTATCAAAACCTGTGCAGAGGAAAAGTTGCTGAGTTTCCCATAGCAACCAATCAGATCGTTTCTTTCATTTTTGAAAACACCTCTGAAAAATGAAAGAAGCGATCTGATTGGTTGCTATGGGCAACTCAGCAACTTTTCCTCTGGACAGGTTTTGATAAATCTCCCCCATAGTTCAAGGTGGACACTTGGATTTTCGCTATGGAAATGTAGCAGATCTATAAAGCAGAGGTCCTCAACCCAGTCCTCAAGGCCCACCACCAGTCCGGGATTGGAATTTTTCCCTGTTCTATTCCAATGGAGAAACAAAAAATAAAAGCCCAAAATGTTGGTGGGCCATGAGGACCAGGTTGGGGACCACCTGTAGAGTAGTGTTTCCCAAGAGCAGTCCTCAAGTACCTACAAGAGGTCATGATTTGAGAATAACCCATACAGAGAAAACTTGTGGTGATGCCTGATGCACTGACCAGAATTATTAATATTATCACCTGCAAAAGACAAAAGGAATCCTAAAAAAATTTGACCTATTGGGGGGACTTGAGGACTGGGTTGAGGACAACTGCTGTAGAGGATTCGCCAGGGGATCAGCCCATTGTCATTCGGTGGAGCTATGGGGCTAATACTCATTTTGGTTTAACATAACTGTATGAAGATTTTTCATAGTATATGACCGGGTTTGCGGAGACCCCATTACCTTGCATGGGAGGTAGCTTTCCATCACCTTTAGTGAGGATGGAATCTGTCAACATGTATGTCAAGTCTGCCACATGTGAACGGCACCCAACCCTAACCTGCCAGTGGTCCTAATGCTAAAGTACAACTGTCTGTAGCATTATTTCAGAACCAGGGTGCCTCAAGCTGTTGCAAAATGGCAACTCCCAGCATGCCGTTGGCTGTCCGGGCATGCTGGGAGTTGTTGTCTTGCAACAGCTGGAGCCACCCTGGTTGGAAAACACTGGTCTATACCTCAATGATTGTGTCGGCAGGGTTGCTGGATGTAGTCTTTCACTTGTATCATTGTCTTCCATACAGCCTGTTAACACCGAGAGAGCCGACCAATGATGATTTTTTAAGGCCTTTTTTTTATGCCTAGCGATCAGCCAATGAACAAGCAATTGCTCATCTGTTTCCTAATCGTGGGTTTTATAGTTTGATATTCACCCTGATTCCAAGGCCAGCAAGACAACGTGAGAAATCTTGGCTAATTTCTTCCAAAAACAGCACCACCCCTGTCTTCAGGCTGTGTGTGGTATTACAACTTGGCTCCATTCACTTCCATGGAACTGAGCTGCAATGCCACACACTACCTGAGGCAGGGGCGTAGCTAGGTCTCCAAAAGACACAGGGCTAGAGCCCATAGCCCAGCCACGTCCCCCTAACCACAACCTCAGACACGCCCTAACCACCCCCTCTTAAAGCAGCGGTGGCCATAAACAGTGGTAGCCAGAGACCCGTGGCTACAGCCCAATTAGCCCCCCACCGCTAGCAATGCCCCTGACATGAGGACAGGTGTGGTGGTGTTTCTTTTGTTGTTGTTGATGAAGAAATCTAATTCTGGATAACATCTTTAATAGCATCATATTACAGAACTATTGGCCTAAGTTCATCTACATAATAATAATATTTTTAAATTTTTACATTTTCATATTAATCCAATAACCAACAAACCCCTTCATTCCAAGTAAAACATTGAATCCTATTTATAGGTAGCCTAATTCTGTATAAGGCTGATTTACGGGCTGGTAAAGAAGGTGTAATGGCGGTGACTATGAAAAATAAGTGTCGCAATAACATTGCAAATTAAAAGTCTAAATTATGAAGGAGAAAGAGAGAGAGGAATGGAGTAGAACAGAAGAGGCGAAATTTGCATCAGACTTGAATAACTTGTATATCCACAGATAATGTAGAGAATTGTGCTCCTGGTATCTGGATTATAGTAATGTTAATGTGCCAGCTATGTAATAGAAAGCTTGTATCATGACAGCTCTGGAGGGATGTCTTCCATAGCTTACATAGATTGGACGTTCAGTCACCGCCATAGATGTGGCGACGTACTAGTCATCTGTAATTATCCCATTAATGGGACTTACTATACAAGTAAATAGGGAGAACATGGTGACTCCTATGACCTGGCACTTGGTAAAAGATGAGGATAGGAAGTGTGATAAAATACTGGGTTAATACTTAGGAAGATAAAGTGAAAAAAAAAATTCTCGGCAGTTCTGACCTAATCTTATACATGTGTATATATATATATATATATATATATATATATATTTTATATTCACATTTATTCATGTATATATATATATATATATATATATTCATATTTGTTTATTTATACATATATATGTATGCATGTATTTATATATATATGTAGGCATGTATTTATTTATTATGTATAAATATATATATATTGAATAAATACAAATATCCAGATGTCCCGGGTGATAGTCCTTGGATGTCAGCTATGCTCTCATTAAATTGACTGCATAATATGACTGATGGCCTGGGGCACTTTAGTGTTATTCATAGCAGGTACGTGCCGAAGCCTTAAGTGCACAATGACGACTTCATAACCTCGGGGCTACAGCAATCTCATTACTAGTGCTCGACTCCCAGCACTGATATTATAGCAGGCACCAACATGTATCCCAGTCCGTGTCAGTATATATATGCAACAAAGAAATCCCAACAACTGTCCTACTATCTGGTGTGTCCATCAATGGTCATACCTCCAGCTTAAAAGATTGTATAGTACTGCTCAGGGTGTGTGGCATTCCTGTGGCTTTTGGCATTGTCCTTTACGTACATCCTTTAACCACATAACCGATGTGGTTTCCCAGTGTCGCTGTCTGGCAGGACCCATCTGACAAGATAGGCTGGGTTGTTTAGGATTTTTGTGTTTCTCAATACACCATGAGTCAGAGTATTGTGAATGTGACAGATACAGTAGGTGGGGCGGGGTGGGTTCCTAGTGTGTGGATATTTGTTGTTTGCTATCACACAATGCTTACACATCACTTGCATGATTTATCATCTCGGCTTTACTTCTCTATTTAAAGAAGATATGCAGTGCTGAAAAACGTATCCCCTATCCTAAGGATAGGGGATAAGTTTCTGATAGCGGGGGTCCAACCGCTGGGCCCCCAGCGTTCTCCTGTACGGGGCCCCGGAAACCCACGGGAAGGGGGCTTGTTGACCACCACATGAATCGGCAGCTGACACGCCCCCTCAATACAATTCTATGACAGAGCGGGAGCGCTGCCTTCGGCAATCTCCGGCTCTGCCATAGCGATGTATTGAGGGGGCATGTCAGCTGCCGCTTTGTGCAGTGGTTGACACCCGTTATCTGGCCAGCGAGCCGTGACCCCGTACAGGAGATCGTGGGGGGCCCCAGCTGTCGGACCCCCCGCGATCTGAAACCACCCCTTTAAGAAAACAGGATTTTAACACACATGAAGGAACATTTCGGCTATGGTTTTTCAACACTACCCATCGGCAATGGATGACTCCCAAATAGTTTTTTACCATTAGATGAAGTTTACACTAATATAGTTATTCTATGTAGAAGTTTATTCACACTAGAAGTAACTGTGAGGACATGTTCATGTGTGGAATCTGCCGTGTGGATTTAGGTGATGATTTCTGATGCGGTTTTTAATGGTCTTTTTTTTATCCAAAAAAAAGACATGTTGAAAGTTTTGGTTGGTTGAGGTCTTAGTGCAGAGGCCCCAACTGATCTCTAGATATAGCTAGGTAAAGGGTGTGGCAGCGCACTTCACTCCCTGGCACAGCTCATTGCAAGAGGTGGGATCCAATATAATTCTATGGAGCCATTCTCCTGCCATGCACCTGCTATATCTAGAAATCAGTAGAATTTTTAGCACTGAGACTCAAAAACCGACCAAAACTATTGACAAATCTGTGTGACATGTCAATGTTTTTTTTTGAAAGACAGGGATGTTTAAAGCGCAAAGCAGAACTGCACGGAAGAAAATGTGAGATGGTTTGTAACCACCTTTTCTCCCACATCCTCCATTGAAATCATTGGGAGATGAAGATAAAACCGTGTATCTTTTAGACCCGAAAATAAGCACGGCATCCCCTACATGCCTTAACAATACATGAGTGATAGAATACAACTTCAACCATACATTCCCTACATTAGTATGTGTGATTAAGCCCTGATAGAAGTTAATGTTTATTATAATGAAGTGTGATTTCTGTAATGTGCTATTTCTATCGAATAGATTAATGCACCACTGAGTACACCCATAGTACAGTACAGCCTCATGTATCTGTATCTTGGCTCCGTACAACCTCTGGACTCTATGAAGCCATATGTATAGGCCCACACTGTCCCAACACATCTGCATATTTTGTTAGGTGCCAATTCTCTATAATTTGTATGGTCCATGGAATCCCATAGGGCCTGGCCATTAGGAGGACCTGGCATTAGGAAAAACACAAGGATGTTAAAGAAAAAAATCTAAATGGTACCGCCCTGTGGAGACGGACTTCATTGACAGTGGAACAATCCATCTTCTTAACCCAGCAATGATATATTGTTTTGGAGATAGTGCCTTGCATGGTTATGTAGTAAGACAAAGCTTTGTCATCACTCATATTGGTCCCTATCTCTTTTGAGGCGCCAATCTAAATTCCAATTATTTTTTGGAAGAAAGAGGGTAGAAAGAGAACCCAGAGAAAACCAGCACGAACACAAGGAGAACTGCAAACTCCTTTCATGCCATCCTTGGGGGGATTTGAACCCAGGATTCCAGCGCTTCCAATCAACAGTGCTAACCATACTGCCTGATGGTAATATTATGTATGTCTCATTAGTCAATACATAACAGTAACTTGTAGTTGTAGAAGCCTTGCATGCTGTTCTGTAATATTCTTTATTTACTTTGTTTAACTTACATTGGACCATATCTACAATAAGAAGAGCCAATGTATTACCAACACTGGCTCTTCCTTCTTCTTTTCTATGTACAGAGCTAAAGAACCCTTGAAGAAGCTCTGACTTCTCTTCATCCTCAGTGGCCATCTCCCCATTATCATTATATGTTGGTATATGCTCAAGACCAAGGCGAAAGTATGTAGGGCCAAGATGCTCTCACCTTGTTCTTGAGCATATACATATTTAAGAATTTTTGGGGATTCATTTTGCTTTGTTTGGCCAACTTCCTTTAATTCTGTATAGCAGCCAATTCTTGTTTAATATACTCCCAACATGTTTCAAAGGACTTTACAAAGCTTGTCCTCATCACTGCGCTCAGCAATGTTTGGAATCCCTGATTCCCTATAGGAAACTAATGGAGCTTGGGTTGCGCTGCTGCGCATGCGCAGCGCATTATGTTCATTCTATGACCCAATTTTTTTCGGATCTGCTGGTTATCCACCAACCTTCATATAGGATAAAACTTTGTGAAACAAGAATAGAATGTATTTACATTTTGGTCCCTGGTACCAAGGGTTTAAAGGGGTTCTCCACCATAAGGTGGTTTTAGTATGTACCTGGCAGACAGTAATGGACATGCTTAGGAAGGATCTGCGCTTGTCTTGGGGCTAAATGGCTATGTCATGAGATTACCATAACACTGTGGCTAGATGTTTGTGAACTGGTATTTCCTGTTTGACTTTTCTTTTTTTTACTACAAATCCCACAATTCCATTTTCTTCCCTCCCACACATCAGCCACCCCACCCATTGAAACATAAATGCATCCATTCAAAAGACCTGTGGATTTCAATCAGGGTGCCTACAGCTGTTGCATTAGTTGCAGATTGATCTCTATCCCACCAAGCGATTGCTCCACCCATTGAAGCAGACAGGCTCCCTGTCATCAGCTGACTAGTGAGTCAGGTCTCGGCTGCATTGCAACCTGGGAAAAATCTAAGACAGCAGTCATTTTGTATGCTGGTAAAAATAAAAATATTGGGGTGAAAATCACAGAAGAATTGGGAGAAAACCATCACACACAGGTACAGACATTATATTATGAACTACACTAACTTTACAGCCCCTGTAGCATAGTCAAATAAAAAAAAATTCCTGGAATACCCCTTTAACAGTGACAGTCCCAACAATCGCAGCATTGATAGAATTCACTAGATCTGTAATGGATACGCTAAAATGACTATTTTGAATATGCTTGCATAAATGGCCACTCACTAGCTCCTTCCACCTCCCGTGGTACTTGGAACAATGTGTATAAGATGGCGCCTCCAGAGAGAGCTACACCCAAGATGATAAGACCCACATGCTGGATGAGGAACGCCTAGAGATGGAAAAAAAAACAATCACAAGGACATTTATCCATGACATATAGCTTTGCACACGGCACATTGTCTATAAAAACCCTTGTAACTGTTGTAAATACAGGAAGTATCTTTTTCTGAACTGTGTGTTAGAGTGATTTTCTTCTCTCGTGCATGCACTGATCCTGATACCTAATTAGGAAGTGGGCAGATACTCATCTGTTACCGGGTCCAGTTAACATCCATTTCAAGGCCCGGTTCCGATCCATTTCTGATCCAACAGAGAATCTGGTCTTGTTGGGACTTCAACAAACTTACCCATAAAGTGATCCTGCACCAAGCTGAGGACTTTTCATTCTTCTGTTTACGTCTGGTGCCCAACATCCAGACAGATGGTATAAACACGTTGTTGCTATTTTCACTTCTGACTTATGTCCTTATTTATAACTACTTGACATAGGAAACAACTCGTCTGTTATGTCTAAGGAAACATTAGTCAGTCCCAACAATGGCCTTGTGTAATGTCTTGTGTCATTTTGTAATATTCTTCAGTATTATTGCCCGGCGTAGTAACCAGATCTTCATCTACTATATCGCTAAATAAAGAACCGCGTTTGGACAACCACCAAGAAACAAAGCATGTCCTTAGATATATGACAACTGCGGTGAAATACTGTAGATGTGTAATCAATACATGAGACAGATCCTTAATCCGTCGTACTATTTTGCTGATGGCGGCTTTTTCTAGTAGAATAAATTGCAGAGTTTACATGTTCGACAAACTTCAATATTATTCTTTTTTTATCTTCTCCGAAAGCTATTTCTCAAATATATTGTACATATAAACCTTTTTAGGTCATATAGATCAGTGGGCTCAAACTGTGGCCCTCCAGATGTTGCAATACTTCAACTCCAAGCATGCCCGGACAGCCGTTGGCTGTCCGGGCATGCTGGGAGTTGAAGTTTTGCAACATCTGGAGGGCTACAGTTTGAGACCACTGATATAGATGTATATAAAAAAAAAAATTGCTATCAATATTATAGACCAAATGGCATAGATAATATAGGAGAACAAAGGAAGATGGATCCAGCTTGGTGCAGGTAAATTAACTTTAATCCATGGGACAAGGAGGATACAAGTAACGCGTTTCAAGCGCTGTACGCACTCTTAGTCATACGCGTACAGCGCTTGAAATGCGTTACTTGTATCCTCCTTGTCCCATGGATTAAAGTTATTTTACCTGCACCGAGCTGGATCCATCTTCCTTTGTTCTCTTGATTGGCTGGTGCCGTCCAGCACCTGGATTCTTGCTCTGCTGTCCGGGGCGGGGTGAGCTGGTCTTCACTTTGTTTGCACGCATAGATAATATAGTATGCAGCGCTCAAGGTCCAGTTAAAAACTCCTTTATTTAATCTATAATAATGTTACTGTTACGCTGAGCGCTCCGGGTCCCTGCTCCTCCCCGAAGCGCTCGCGGTGTTTCTCCCCCTGCAGCGCCCCGGTCAGACCCGCTGACCGGGAGCGCTGCACTGACATTGCTGACGGGGATGCGATTCGCATAGCGGGACGCGCCCGCTCGCGAATCGCATCCCAAGTCACTTACCCGTCCCGGTCCCCTGCTGTCATGTGCTGGCGCGCGCGGCTCCGCTCTCTAGGGCGCGCGCGCGCCAGCTCTCTGAGACTTAAAGGGCCAGTGCACCAATGATTGGTGCCTGGCCCAATTAGCTTAATTGGCTTCCACCTGCTCCCTGGCTATATCTGATCACTGCCCCTGCACTCCCCTGCCGGATCTTGTTGCCTTAGTGCCTAGTGAAAGCGTTACTGTGTTTGTCCATACTGTGTACTTGACCCCCTGCTATTGCCTTATTGACTACGATTCTTGCTGCCTGCCCCGACCTTCTGCTATGTCCGACCTTGCTCTTGTCTACTCCCTTGTACCGCGCCTATCTTCAGCAGTCAGAGAGGTTTAGCCGTTGCTAGTGGATACGACCTGGTTGCTACCGCCGCTGCAAGACCATCCCGCTTTGCGGCGGGCTCTGGTGAAAACCAGTAGCAGCTTAGAACCGGTCCACTAGCACGGTCCACGCCAATCCCTCTCTGGCACAGAGGATCCACCTCCTGCCAGCCGGCATCGTGACAGTAGATGCGGCCATGGATCCCGCTGAGGTTCCCCTGCCAGTTGTCTCTGACCTCTCTACGCTGGTCGCCCAGCAAGCCCGACAGATCGCCCAACAAGATCACCAGCTGTCGTACTTGACCACCATGACACAGCAACTCCAGTCGCAGCTACAGCAGCTTCAGTCACAATTTCAGTCACAGCTACAGCAGCAACAACCATCTCCTCCGCCGGCTCCTGCACCTCTTCCGCAGCGAGTGGCCGCTCCTAGCCTCCGCTTGTCCCTGCCGGACAAATTTGATGGGGACTCTAGACTCTGCCGAGGTTTCCTGTCACAATGTTCCCTACATTTGGAGATGTTGTCGGACCAATTTCCTACTGAACGGTCGAAGGTGGCTTTCGTGGTTAGTCTCTTGTCTGGAAAGGCTTTAGCTTGGGCCACACCGCTCTGGGACTCCGATGACCCTGTCACCGCCACTGTACACTCCTTCTTCTCTGAGGTTCGCAGTGTCTTCGAGGAACCAGCCCGAGCTTCTTCTGCCGAGACTGCCCTGCTGAACCTGGTCCAGGGTAATTCTTCAGTAGGCGAGTACGCCATCCGATTTCGTACTCTCGCTTCCGAATTATCTTGGAACAACGAGGCTCTCTGCGCGACCTTTAAAAAAGGCCTATCCAGTAACATCAAAGATGTGCTGGCCGCACGAGAGATTCCTGCCAGTCTGCATGAACTTATCCATTTGGCCACCCGCATTGACATGCGTTTTTCGGAAAGACACCAGGAAATCCGCCAGGAAAAAGACCTTAATCCCTGGGCACCTCTCTCACGGTATCCCTTGCAGTCTACCCCTGTGCCTCCCGCCGAGGAGCCTATGCAAGTAGATCGGTCTCGCCTGACTATTGAAGAGAGGTCTCGCCGTAGGGATAGGAATCTATGTCTTTACTGTGCTAGTGCCGAACATTTCTTGGTGGATTGCCCGATTCGTCCTCCTCGTCTGGAAAATGCTCGCACGCAGCCTGCTCATGTGGGCCTGGCGTCTCTGGGTACGGAGTCTGCTTCTCCATGTCTCACTGTGCCCGTACGGATTTCTCCTTCTGCCGACTCCTCCTTCTCTGCCGTGGCCGTCTTGGACTCTGGTTCCTCTGGAAATTTTATTCTGGCCTCTTTGCTTGATAGGTACTGCATCCCGGTGATCCGTCTCATCAAGCCGCTCTACATTGCTTCAGTCAACGGAGTCAAGTTGAACTGCACTGTGCGTTTTCGCACAGTGCCTCTGCTTATGAGCATTGGACCACATCTCGAAAAGATTGAATTCTTGGTTCTGCCCGGCTGCACATCTGAAGTCCTTCTCGGTCTGCCATGGCTCCAGCACCATTCTCCCACCCTTGACTGGACCACCGGGGAGATCGAGAATTGGGGTCCTGCTTGCCGCAAGAAATGCCTCACGCCTGCTCCCGGCCCCGTCCGTCGGGCCTCCGTGTCCCCTCCTGTGCCTGGTCTCCCCAAGGCCTATCTGGACTGTGCCAAGCCTCACCCTCTGCCCTCCCTCCCCATTCCCACTCCTTCTGACCGGTCTGCCTAGGACTTCACTGTCCCCCTGAAGGAGACTCTACAATCACTCCCAATGTCCTCGTCCCAGGTGGAGCGACATCCCGACAAAAAGAGGGGGAGACCTAAGGGGGGGGGTACTGTTACGCTGAGCGCTCCGGGTCCCTGCTCCTCCCCGAAGCGCTCGCGGTGTTTCTCCCCCTGCAGCGCCCCGGTCAGACCCGCTGACCGGGAGCGCTGCACTGACATTGCTGACGGGGATGCGATTCGCATAGCGGGACGCGCCCGCTCGCGAATCGCATCCCAAGTCACTTACCCGTCCCGGTCCCCTGCTGTCATGTGCTGGCGCGCGCGGCTCCGCTCTCTAGGGCGCGCGCGCGCCAGCTCTCTGACACTTAAAGGGCCAGTGCACCAATGATTGGTGCCTGGCCCAATTAGCTTAATTGGCTTCCACCTGCTCCCTGGCTATATCTGATCACTGCCCCTGCACTCCCCTGCCGGATCTTGTTGCCTTAGTGCCTAGTGAAAGCGTTACTGTGTTTGTCCATACTGTGTACTTGACCCCCTGCTATTGCCTTATTGACTACGATTCTTGCTGCCTGCCCCGACCTTCTGCTACGTCCGACCTTGCTCTTGTCTACTCCCTTGTACCGCGCCTATCTTCAGCAGTCAGAGAGGTTTAGCCGTTGCTAGTGGATACGACCTGGTTGCTACCGCCACTGCAAGACCATCCCGCTTTGCGGCGGGCTCTGGTGAAAACCAGTAGCAGCTTAGAACCGGTCCACTAGCACGGTCCACGCCAATCCCTCTCTGGCACAGAGGATCCACCTCCTGCCAGCCGGCATCGTGACAGTTACATAGTGGCATGGAAAGAGGAGTCTTGTAAGCTTGACGTGTTTCGGGGGTTGCCCCTTAATCATAGACAGATCTATAGACCAAAAGGTTGCGTATCACCCCAACATATGTATAGGATATTGTAGAATGGATCGTCGTAGGTTCTCTTAGAATTTGGACAACATTATCGACCAAACCCTTGTGAGCTGGGTGTTGGCTCAGACCTAAAAATATTAGGAAGTGTTCTGAAAAGTAAGATCTAGCTGAGCAAACACATTAAGGGCGTTGGGTTACAGTATGACTACAGGCTGGGACTGGGCAGTACATATTGTAGATCTCGGTGGCTCCAGCGCCATTCTGTACTTGGAAACAGGCAACACCTTGAAAAGTCATTGTCAGCCTATTCATAACTGGAACAAATAGGTATCCGTGACGTTGCTCCTGGATTAAACCTGAAAATTAGGCCTGACTAGATCTACAGCTATGACAAATACACCCAGAGGTTACAATGATTCTCCTGTACTAGTTGTATTTATACTAATTCCCTCCCTTGTCATCAAACGAGTGAATATGCTCTTAGGTTTAGGCTCCAATGATCTTAGGACATTATTAGGTCAATAACTTCTTCCCTGTGTTCAGGACTGGTGCAAGGTTTTTTGCCACCCTAGGCAACAGCTAATTTTGCTCCGCCCATTGGCCTGCCCCATCTTAATACTGGGGGTGACACACTGTAACAAACCTCCTCCTCATCCAGCTGGCGGAGCGAGTGGTTCGGATGCTGGTTGTCTAACTTTCTTGCGGCAAGCATAGCGGCTTCACCCCCATCATGAGGGCGCTCTAGGCGGCTGCCTATTTTGCCTATAGGCAGAGCCGGCCCTGACTGTGTTCGTGATGTCAGATTCACATCCTGGGCAATACAATCCATGTAATCTAAATGATTCATCCCTTAACCCAACTATAGTCATTGAAACATTGAAGAAATAACCTTTAGTCACAGATTTGCTGATCTAAGAATTGAAGGATATGCAAACACCAAAGAAGGAGGCTGTAAAAAGGTACACAAAGTATTTATAGGTACTCCATTTATGATGTTTGATTTTCCCTATGGCACCATATGACAGAATTTATTCTCCTCTAGAAGCAATGTGTCCGGGGAAAGACACAGAATATAGCATGTTTACAGAATATAAAAAAAAGATGGAAGAAGACGGTCGCCCTTTGTAATTGGTGCCCGTTTACTGAGCCTTTCCATGGCTCCATCACTGGATCATATATGAGACCTTTTCTTAGTCATCGATGTTAAAGCTGCACATTTACACAGTACGATGTGCGGCCGATAAAGTCGATTTTAATGGCGGCACCAAAAGGCAATAAATAAGAGTTTTTCTCCTTCACGCTTTTACACAGACCCTTTTTTCGTGAATGACCGTTCTTAGGAATGCTAATTCACCCAATCATGGGTCCGTGTAGAGGGGCTTCGAAATCATTTTGAGGCAGCATTAAGCATAAATGAGGAACATCCTGTAAATGTATTCTCACCAATAATTGATTTTAGGCTGGGTTCCAATTACGTTTTCCCCCATACGGGAGCGCATACGGCAGGGGAGAGCTTAAAACCTCGCACTCCCGTATGCCTTTCTATGCGCTCCCGTATGTAATTCATTTCAATGAGCTGACCGCAGTGAAACGTTCGGTCCGGTCGGCTCATTTTTGCCATGTATGCCCTTTCATAACTGAACCTAAAACTGTGGTCGACCTCGGTTTTAGGTGCGGGGAAAAAGGGCATACAGGGCAAAAATGAGCCGACCAGACCGAACGTTTCACTGCGGTCGGCTCATTGAAATGAATTACATACAGAAGCGCATAGAAAGGCATACGAGAACACAAGTTTTTAGTTCTCCCCTGCCGTATGCGCTCCCGTATGGGGGAAAACGTAATGGGAACCCAGCCTTACTCCGAGGTGTAGCTTGTAGATTCTGGGCCCCGATGCAAAATCTGCAACAGGGCCACATATGTCAAATGTAATGATGTGACTGCTGCCTCTATAGCTACGCCTCGATTTCACCATTTGTAATATTGCCTGCCAGCTCAGTATAATCTAATTTGCGTAGGTGTCAGGTCTTTCCTAACTGGCATTGGAACAGATGCACCAAAACCAGATGATCCAGTTTTATTAACATATTTATATTGCTTTGTTACACCTAGTCAATATAAAACATAGCAAAAATAATATACAGTAGATTAATCTCTAATTCTCTCAGTCAGTGCTTTTCAACCTTTGGCTTTTTACCCTTTTTAAAACAATAACTCCCACAGGTTGGAAAGGGCTTCTTATAACCTAAACGCTAGGCAGGTATTAGACTGAGTAAAATGTTAAAATCCAAGTCAAGTATCATTTGTAATATCCTGTAAAAAATGTGGATGATCTGACTTAAAGGGGTATTCCAGTATTTTTTTTTTTTTCATGTAACTATGCTGCAGGGGCTGTAAAGTTAGTGTAGTTCATAATATAGTGTCTGTACCTGTGTGTGATGGTTTTCTCACAATTCTTCAGTGATTTTCACCCCAATAATTATTTTTGACAGCATACAAAATGACCCATGTCTCGGGTTTTACCAGGTTAAAGTGCGTCAAGACATGACATCACATCAGGTGTGCGAGAGGAGCCTGTTTGGCTTCAATGGGCGGAGCAATAGCTGGGTGGGAGAGAGATCATTTTGCAACATCTGGAGGCACCCTGGTTAGAAAACACTGGTCTTTTGAATGGAATGCAACTCATTTGTGTTTCAATGGATGGGGTGGCTGATGGGTTGGTTGGGAGGAAAGTGACCTCGCATTACAAACAAGGAACTATGGGATGTGTAGTTTAAGATAAACCAGTTCACAAAAAGATAGCCACAGTGTTATGGTAATCTCACTTAGCCATTTAGCTCCAACACAAGCGCAGATCCTTCCTAAGCATGTCCACTACTGTCTGCCAGGTATGTACTAAAATCCCCTTATGGTGGAGAACCCCTTTAAAGATAACCTGTCACACTGAAAATGCAGTTCAATCTGCTGATGATGTACTGTATAGTATTCTGGGAAAAGTTTCAGGATAACCTGTCATCTCATTATGTAAATTTCTGCTCATTCTGGGCTAAGTAGTCATGTGGGTGGTCCTAATCAGTGATTAACAGCTCTCTGTCTGTGCTCACTGGGTAGGACCGCCCACATGACTACTTAGCCCAGAATGAACAGAGGATTACATGAATGAATGACAAGTTATCCTGGAACGTTTTCCTCATATCTATATATCAATCTGCTCAGCTCCTTTTGCTAAATAACATGACTCCTGCAGATTGAACTGCATTTTCTATGTGACAGGATCCCTTTATTATCTATGACACACTAGAACACCCTGCATAGGGGGCTGCTAGTAATCTGTCTCTGTAAAGTGGAAAATACAAGGTAGGAGTATCCTATAGAGCAATGGTCTCCAACCTGCGGACCTCCAGATGTTGCAAAACTACAACTCCCAGCATGTTGGGAGTTGTAGTTTTGCAACATTTGGAGGTCCGCAGGTTGGAGACCACTGCTATAGAGTATCCGGGTCCTTGTGTTTGGCAGAGGCCTCATATAAATTCTGCAGCTCAGACTTATCTGTGTTCTGGTAGTTACCAGGACAGGCCCTGAGCGCTGATTTTCGCACACGGTTGAATTAAAGGGGTACTCCGGTGAAAAACTTTTTTTTTTTTTTTTTTAAATCAACTGGTGCCAGAAAGTTAAACAGATTTGTAAATCACTTCTATTAAAAAATCTTAATCCTTCCTGTACTTATTAGCTGCTGGAAATTATTTTCCGTTCAAAACACAGAGCTGTCTGCTGACATCATGAGAACAGTGCTCTCTGCTGACATCTCTGTCCATTTTAGGAACTGTCCAGAGTAAAAGGAAATCCCCATAGCAAACATATGCTGCTCTGGACAGTTCCTAAAATGGACAGTGATGTCAGCAGAGAGCACTGTGGTCATGATGTCAGCAGAGAGCTCTGTGTTTCAAAAAGAAAATAATTTCCGCTGTAGTATTCAGCAGCTAATAAGTATAGGAAGGATTAAGATTTTTTATTAGAAGTAATTTAAAAATCTGTTTAACTTTCTGGCACCAGTTGATTAAAAAAAAATAAAAATAAAAAAGTTTTTCACTGGAGTACCCCTTTAAATCTTTAGGACTTCAGGACTTCTCCATTGCACCTAACAAATGCATTGTAATTGTCCTCAAATTTGTCCATTCCTTAGTCAGTGAAAAAATATGTCATTTTCTTCCTTTGACTAAAATTAAAAAAAAAAAATGTCTGTGACAGGTTTAGTTTCGGAAATTACCAAAAGACCCTGAAAATATGAGTGGCGCCTCAGGCTTCAGTGAAGGATATTCTATACAATTCATTACAAGGTGAAAAAAATTTGGTGGCCACGTGTTTGCTAAAATAAGTTTTACTCTCTAGCCGCCCCGGGTGCATTTCTGTCATTTTTAAGATGAAAGGCTGAACGCCTGGGGCTATTGTACAATGACTATACCTGCCTGCCACAGCGGAGATAATTCACTGCATAGAATCATTTACAAAATGGTCATTGTCATGGGGAGGACAGAAAGAGAAGAAAAAAAAAACATTAAATATATATATATATATATATATATATATATACACAGTGACCCCCGACCTTAGATGGCCCCGACATACGATCATTTCAACATACAATGGCCTCTCAGAGACCATCACATGTTGAAGGCAGCATCAACATACGATGCTTTTGTATGTCGGGGCCATCGCATAAACGGCTATCCGGCAGCCCAGACTGCTTCAACTGCCACCGGATAGCCGTTTATGGTGCCCCGTGAGCTCCGGTGATGGTCACTTACCTGTCCTCGCGGCTCCGGCGCGTCCTCTTCGGGATCCTCTGCACCGTCGGCGCTCTCCATCGTCGTCATCACGTCGCCGCACACGCCGTCCCGTCATCCAATAGGAGCGGCGTGCGTAGCGACGTGATGGCGGCGATGGAGAGCGAGGATGCCGGGGAAGCAGAGGCCTTACCGGAGCGTCGGGGACACCACGGGGACGCGGCGACAGCGATGGAAGGCGACATCCAGGGCAGCGGTGACGAGCAGTGACGGTCCGGAGCGGCGGGGACACGTTAGTATAACCTCCAATACCAGTGGTCTTCAACCTGCGGACCTCCAGATGTTGCAAAACTACAACTCCCAGCATGCCCGGACAGCCGTTGGCTGTCCGGGCATGCTGGGTGTTGTAGTTTTGCAACATCTGGAGGTCCGCAGGTGCACGATCCCTCAACATACGATGGTTTCAACAAACGATCAATTTGGAACGGATTACCATCATATGTTGAGGGACCACTGTATATATATATAGTTTGCTGTCAGTTCGGGTCATCAAAGGAGCAGTCGGGCCGGGACTTGCGTCCGTAATATGGATGCATATGCATAATGTGTCGCACCCTCCTTAGAAGAATATTCACAACTACTGTGCTACATCCCTTTTCTGCTGTATAAGTGAGAATGGCATTCACTACAGACGTGTAAACATATAAAAGCAGGGTCGACAAAACCTGCCGAAGTCAATGGGATTACCTGTCTATTTTATCGGCGACCAAAGGTGTCTGGCAGCAGCTTTTTCCTCCTCTTCTCGTCGATACCACATACAGAGTACACATATATGCAGGGAGGATAGGAGAACTAGCTGTCGGGGGAGTGACACCTTAAAGGGTACCTTTCATCAAAAAAACTTTTGATATATTATAGATTAATGTATGCAGAATAACTTTCCAATTGCATGTTATTAAAAAATATGCTTCTTTCTATTTAATTTTCCACTTTGAAAAAATGACCACTAGGGGTCTCCCTACCAGTCCTTTTTTATAGATTTCAGACTCATGCAGGAGTCCTAAATCTCAGACTGCAGCCGGGACACAGACAAACTCACCACTGCTCACTGCCAGGGAGCAATGTTGCGCTTGTCTGTGTCCCGGATGCAGTCTGAGATTTAGGACTCCAGCATGAGTCTGAAATCTATAAAAAAAAAAAAAAAGGACTGATAGGGAGACCCCTAGTGGTCATTTTTTCAAAGTGGAAAATTAAATAGAAAGAAGCATATTTTTTAATAACATACTATTGGAAAGTTATTCTGCATACATTAATCTATAATATATCAAAACCTTTTTTGATGATAGGTACCCTTTAAAGTGTCCTTGTTACATTAAACAAAACTTTACATATGTCATAGAGATATGGCAAAAGTTTTGATTGATTGGTCAGGGTTTGGATGTTCAGACCCAATGACTAGAACAAGATGGCCGAAGCGCACAGCCTAACAAGCTTGAGCGGATACAATCTCATAGACTTTCTATAGAAGTCAGTCGTGTGGACAGAGCTACCAAAAAGCCTTTCCTACACACTTCTTTCATTTATATCTAGAAATCGGCAGGGCCTTAGCACTGAGAGACCCCAAACCGATCAAAACTTTCCAAATGTCCCTGTGACATGTCAAAAGTTTTTTGAAGAGACTGAACCAAAATACCTTGGTAAGTTACACAACTCTCTGCCCTGAAATACTTCTGTGTAGTTCTGGCCCACAAAATAACCACATATGTAAACGTGGTGAGCCACGGTGAATGGCGGGACCACGGGGTGTAGTGGTGTAGGTGGATGGGACAGATGGTATTAACCCCAGGGGCAAGATGTTATTAACCCCTAATGTTCGTGACGCCAGAGTGGAGGCTTTACTGAGGTCAGATAGTTGTTATAGTCTTTACAGCTCAGCCAGAATCCCAGAGAGGTGGCCAGGAATACAGAAGGACCTCGCAGCTTGCTGGGACTAGTAATAGACTTTAGATCAGCCACGCAGACTAGGATAGACTTGACTTTGGAATAGACTTTAGGCTTGACTGGACTGTAGGTAGTGACAGCAGACAGAGACTTGACTTACTGGAAGTGGCTGTAGATTTGAGGCCTTCCAGGTAGCTGGACACTAGCACTGAGACATCTGGTCTCTCTGTTCCTCACCATCAAAAGAGCCAAAAGAGAGAGAATTACATTAGTCCTCCAAAGGTCCTTTATACTGTCTGTACATTAGTATACTGACTATACATATAGTACAATAAATAACATTAAAGTAACAGCAGGAGAGACACTGCAGGGAGCCCCCAGGTCACTGAAGGACTCAACCTGACAGGGCCTAAGGGTAGTACAGGACAATGTTCTATACTGGGACATTACATAAACAATCCAGCTGCTCGAAAAAAGATGAAAACAATGAAACATAAAGGGTTATCAGGCCTGGGCGAACTTAAGGAAACATTGCTGGCAGTCATAGAGTTTTCAAAAACTTTATGAGATGAGAAGGTGCAATTTCCAGATTGCCTCTAGTAAAAGATTTCAGGCAATAGAAAGTAAGGACTCGCTGTCAAGGACTCACTTGTTATGTACAAAGACACTTGACATGCCAAAATAAGGACACCAAGTTTTTTTTTTTTAAAGCTTTTGACATATCTTAGGGACAGCTCCTGAGTTTTGATCAGTCAAGGTCTGAGAATTCAGACCCCAACCGATCACTAGAACGAGCTGGGAGAAGCCTATGCTAAGTGAGTTCTTTCTCGACTGTGTCACATGACCAAGATGGACTGAAAACGCATATCTATGGGCCCACTCCTTCTAGTAATTGGTCGGGGGTCTAAAAACACTGATTAAAATTTTTGACATGTCCTTTGACGGTCCATATACGATCTTATAAAAAATAATATTTTTGGAATCATTTATCTTTTGCTCAGTGTCATGGTCAGTCTGAACAACTTTATATACATGGCTTGGACAGTAAACCAATTCTCTTCCCTGAGTAAAGGACAGGTTAGCTTTGACTTAAAGGGGTACTCCACTGGCCAGCATTCAGAAGTGTTCTTCAGGGATCAGCCACGCCCCTCGTGACATCACGGGCATGCCCCCTCAATGCAAGTCTATGGGAGGGGGCGTGACGGCTGTCACGCCCCCTCCCATAGGCTTGCATTGAGGGGGCATGGTCGTGATGTCACGAGGGGCGTAGCTGACCCACTCAACGTGAAAACAACTTCGGAACATTTACTTCCAAATGCTGGCCAGTGGAGTACCCCTTTAAAGGGGTACTCCGCCCCTAGACATCTTATCTCCTATCCAAAGAATAGAGGATAAGATGTCAGATCGCGGAGGTCCCGCTGCTGGGAACCACCGGGATCTCGGCTGCAGCAGCCACCTGTACGGCTTCCGGCAACGCTGGAGGCTTCGGATCCTGACCAAAATGGCGGAAGAGCGTGACGTCACGACTCCGCCCCGTGTCACGTCACGCCCCATCCCCTCAATGCAAGTCTATGGGAGGTCCATCACGCCCCCCTCCCATAGACTTGCATTGAGGGGGCGGGGCGTGATATCACACGGGGCAAAGTCATGAAGTCACACTCTTCTGCCATTGTGGTCGGGATCCGAAGCCTCCAGTGCTGCCGGAAGCCGTACAGGTGGCTGCTGCAGCCAAGATCCCGGGTGTCCCCAGCGGCGGGACCCCCGCGATCTGACATCTTATCCCCTATGCTTTGGATAGGGGATAAGATGTCTAGGGGCGGAGTACCCCTTTAAATACTGTAAGAATGTAACGGACTGTTCTCTCCTGCGCTTCTTGTTGGTATTCCCAAAAGACTAGATCTTTTTACAACGCTAATGTTTTCTCTATAAGATTACTATGAAATTCTGTCTATATAGCATTTCTAGGTTCCCATACAACAGACCTGCTCTTAATGACATGTCACCTGAGGCAATGGTAACGTGTTGAAACAGCAAGGAAAGCCAAGTAATGCGCATAAGCAAGCCAACAAAAAGATACTGTAGAGCAGTTTCCCACACAATAGAGAGTAGTTACTATATTGTACGTACGGACCAAGTAGGCGCTCCACCCCAAAAATAGAACACAGGGTGTGCCATTGGGGAGGAGATGATGTGACATGTGAGCAATGACAGGTCATTTACATGTATTTATCTTTTCCTGATATCGATACATATTTATGTAAATGGTTTAGAATGCTTGGGATTCAGATCACTCGATTTCGGTCATCTTTGTGTACCGCCATATAGATGATCTGGAGATACCGGCCATAGCGTGCAACGGGAAGAGAAGCCAACGGTCTACGTCACCAACCAAGCATTTATGTGTCACTAAATTAGGTTTGTTTTAAATAAAGAGTCTATTCATGAGTCTACGTGTAACTACCTTGGTAACTGATCATGAATGATAAGATGATAATCATGATAGACTTGAGGTTTGTATGCAGATACTTTCCGGTAGATGCTATCTAGGTGGCCCAGATGGGGCAGTTCTTCTGTGTATTATGTCCTTACAGAATTCTTGCTTTGCCTTGAACAGATTCTGGGGATTACAAGTAGAGATGAGCGAACTTACAGTAAATTCGATTCGTCGCGAACTTCTCGGCTCGGCAGTTGATGACTTTTCCTGCGTATATTAGTTCAGCTTTCAGGTGCTGCGGTGGGCTGGAAAAGGTGGATACAGTCCTAGAAGACTCTTTCCTAGGAATGTATCCACCTTTTCCAGCCCACCGGAGCACCTGAAGGCTGAACTAATTTACGCAGGATAAGTCGTCAACTGCCGAGCCGAGAAGTTCGCGACGAATCGAATTTACTGTAAGTTCGCTCATCTCTAATTACAAGCTATGTGTATAGTAGGTGTGATAGACCAGAATGTCATGCAGATGAAGCCAACAGCATGATTGTGGCATGCTACTCCTTCTGCTTGGCGTGCTATGGCATTGGCGTAGCCCACCATCGAAAGCTTGTACAGGAGCAGGGACTTCTGTCTATTATAGCAAATACAGTGGTCCCTCAACATACGATGGTAATCCGTCCAAATGGACCATCGTTTGTTGAAACCATCGTATGTTGAGGAATCCGTGCAATGTAAAGTATAGGACAGTGGTCTACAACCTGCGGACCTCCAGATGTTGTAAAACTACAACACCCAGCATGCCCGGACAGCCAACGGCTGTCCGGGCATGCTGGGAGTTGTAGTTTTGCAACATCTGGAGGTCCGCAGGTTGAAAACCACTGGTATTGGAGCTTATACTCACGTGTTCCCGCCACTCCAGACCGTCACAGCTGCCCTGGATGTCGCCGTCCATCGCTGTCGCCGCGTCCCTGGGTTGTCCCCGACGCTCCGGCAAGGCCTCTGCTTCCCCGGCATCCTCGCTCTCCGTCGCCGCCATCACGTCGCTACACACGGCGCTCCTATTGGATGACGGGACAGCGTGCGCAGCGACGTGATGACGATGATGGAGAGCGCCGACGATGCAGGGGATCCCGAAGAGGACGCGCCGGAGCCCTGAGGACAGGTAAGAGACATCACCGGAGCTCACGGGGCACCGTAAACGGCTATCCGGTGGTAGCTGAAGCAGTCAGCGCTGCCGGATAGCCGTTTATGCGATGGCCCCGACATACAAAAGCATCATATGTTGATGCTGCCTTCAACATGTCATGGCCTCTGAGAGGTCATCGCATGTTGAAATTATCGTACGTCGGGGCCATCGTAGGTTGGGGGGGGGGGGGTCACTGTATACTAGAGATGAGCGGCATTGGCCATATTCGAATAGACGAATGTTCATCCTATATTCGCGAATTTTGCGTATTCGTTATATATTCGCGTATTCGAGGAAGAAAACAGTTTGGGGGTGGGCAACTTTACTATTGGTTGCTAAAGATATTGTTGATAACCTCTGACAAGTGTATTTGCGTCATTCTAATTGGCCCACAAGTGAAAAGAAGGAACATGCGAATATTCACATATATGGAAAAAAGTGAATGTTCGTAATTTCGAATATGTGGCGAATATATTCGCAATATTCGTGAATTCGTGAATATAAAATTCTAAATGCGAATATTCGCACCCAGCATTAAAATATACGAGGAAGGGACAAAATGTGGATCTTTGGAGATACTGCTGCATAACTGGTATATACACGACCACAGACAAAGCGCAGGACAAATCAATTCTATTTATATGTAACAACTAGAGTTGCCATCTTTCTTGCAAAAAAAATACCGGCCATGCTAATTTGCATAATTCATTATATATGCGTGACATCACAGTATACACATATGTGGGGGGAATTTTGTTCCTATTCTGACCCCTATAACCTTTTTATTTCTCCTTATACGGGTCTGTATGAGGGTCATTTTTTGCGCCCCGATCTGTAGTTTTTAATAGAACCATTTTTGTTTCGATGTGACTTTTTGATCGCTTTTTTTAAATTAAATACGGGAGTTGCAGTTAATTACTAACTACAACTCCCAGCATGGCCTGATACAGCCTGTGGCTCAGCAGCTGCCTCAAACGAAAGCTACAACTCCCAGTATGCTGGACTATATAGTAGTATATAGTAAAGGTCTGTGTTTCCCAACCAGGGGTGCCTCCAGCTGTTGTAAAACTACTACTTCCAGTATATTGGACTATATAGTAGTATATAGTATAGGTCAGTGTTTCCCAACCAGGGGTGCCTCCAGCTGTTGTAAAACTACAACTCCCAGTATGTTGGACTATATAGTAGTATATAGTATAGGTCAGTGTTTCCCAACCAGAGGTGCCTCCAGCTGTTGTAAAACTACAACTCCCAGTATGTTGGACTATATAGTAGTATATAGTATTGGTCAGTGTTTCCCAACCAGGGGTGCCTCCAGCTGTTGTAAAACTACTACTTCAAGTATGTTGGACTATATAGTAGTATATAGTATAGGTCAGTGTTTCCCAACCAGGGGTGCCTCCAGCTGTTGTAAAACTACTACTTCAAGTATGTTGGACTATATAGTAGTATATAGTATTGGTCAGTGTTTCCCAACCAGGGGTGCCTCCAGCTGTTGTAAAACTACTACTTCAAGTATGTTGGACTATATAGTAGTATATAGTATAGGTCAGTGTTTCCCAACTAGGGGTGCCTCCAGCTGTTGCAAAACTACAACTCCCTGCATGCCCGGACATCCGTTGGCTGTCCGGGCATGCTGGGAGTTGTAGTTTTGCAACAGTTGGAGGTGCTCTGGTTGGGAAACACTAGTATAGGTTATGGTGCAACATTCCGGGAGTTGGAGGATCGGTTGGATAAATACCCGCCATCGCATTGCCGGTATTTTTAATATAAAAATACCGACAGGGTGGCCAAAATACTGGCTGTAAAGCTCCTATTGCAGAACTTTGTGCTCTTATAAGAACAATACTGTAGTGAGCAGCTGTATCACCGCTCACTGTACTGGACTGTACATTCACCGGGCTGGGCAGGAGAGTGCCTGGCCTGGTCAATGTAGGGAGTACCAATGCATATATGCTTCTTCACTGTACTCTATGGTTGACTTCATGAGCCAAGTAGACCAAGTAAAGCAATTTTGCAAACAGTCTTCAGTAATAATTATCTATCATTATTTGTATGCAGCTTCTATGCAAACCTATGTGTCTCCATGGTTACAAGCTTCAAACCAAACTTGTGTGTAGTCTGACACTGCAGTCGTGTGTTATTCCTCTTCTACTTCTTACTAACATACCGTACAGGCAGCGAGAATGAGGCGGTAGATGAAGACGTCAAGAAATGTCCGCAGAGATGCATAGAATATATGCACCTAACATTACTGTTAATCATTGTAAAGTCAATCAATACAGTTTTATGGGGGGAGGAGAAAGCGGCGTTCAGATTGGCCTCACCGCGCACATGGAAACCACACGTGCGAATGGGCAATCCCAAAATAGGACAAATTGGAACTATGGATCCGTATACCACTCACTTTATGGATTTGTATACCACTAGCTCTATGGATCCGTATACCACTAACTTTATGGATCCATATGAAATACCACTCACTCTATGGATCCGTATACCACTCACTCTATGGATCCATATATCACTCACTCTATCAATCCGTATACCACTCACTCTATCGATTATACCAGTCACTCTATCGATCTGTATACCACTCACTCTATACATCCGCATACCACTCATGCTATGGATACATATACCACTCACTCTATGGATCCGTATACCACTCACTTTATGGATTTGTATACCACTAGCTCTATGGATCCGTATATCACTCACTTTATGGATTTGTATACCACTAGCTCTATGGATCCGTATACCACTCACTTTATGGATTCGTACACCACTAGCTCTATGGATCCGTATACCACTCACTTTATGGATTCGTATACCACTAGCTCTATGGATCCGTATACCACTCACTTTATGGATTCGTATACCACTAGCTCTATGGATCCGTATACCACTCCCTTTATGGATTTGTATATCACTCACTCTATCGATCTGTATTCCACTCATGCTATGGATACGTATACCACTTACTCTATCGATTCATATACCACTCACTTTATGGATCCGTATATCACTCACTCTGTGGATCCGTATACCACTCACTCTATAAATCCGTATACCACTCCCTCTATGGATCCGTATACCATACCCTCTATGGATCCGTATACCTCTTACTCTATAAATCCGCATACCATTCATTCTATGGATACGTATACCACTCTCTCTGCTCTCCGACAACAACTGAGCCTAGACGGTAATAAATGAAGGGGCACAGTGCTCAGCCGGGTTCCTCTGCCCCTTTGTTTTAGCAGTCAGTAGGGGTCCCATTGTCTCCCCCTTTTCCACCTAATACCAACAACTGAATACAGGCAGACATTTATAGAAGAATTTACTATGCCAATCTGAAATATCGTTCTCTGCTGTGTGCTATCTTACTGGTTACAGAGAGAATTTTCCAGATGTTTAATATCCTCCATTTATTTTAGAACAGATTGTCGTCTTTCAATGCCCTCTGACAAGCTTGAAGTTATTGCACATATTCCAGATTTATATTTTGCCTTGATACTTGGTACAGCACAAACATTGTACTTTTGCCACGCGGAGGCTGTTTTATGGTGTAGACAGAGTAAATGTTACACTTGCATCATTGGAACTTAGTCATTTGTTCTTTTCTTCTTGTTCTTATTTCATCGATCTTTTTCTCAGCTTTTAGCTATGTGCCGCTCCACACCCTTCAGTAAGTAATTGCCGAAACGACTGGCATTGGCGCAGAACAGATTCGGGCTCAGTCTGGGTGTGGCACGTAGAATAACTCGAAGCTCTTGTTAAAGAAACAAAAAAGAAGAAATAAAAACAGGACGACAAAACAAATGTTTCATTACGTCTTCCTAGAAAGGAGCCTGAATCTATATTATCAAAAAAAAAAAAGATAATGTGACATCTCAACCCAAAATGGACAAATCTCTTATCGGTTTAGACATCCACATCATGTAAAAGCCGACTAGGTTTATGAGAATTCCCACTTGTGCGTTTCCTTGACGGTACCGGCACATGTAGCAGTTGTTGCGTCCAAACAAAGCCACGCCCACTTATGGTGACCAATTTACTGATAAAACTGTGCAGGCAATGGCCGCCCTATGTGGGTGTGGTTTCAACACTACACCATTAGAACATACCCTTTATTTCTATAGCGCTATCCTCTATTATTCTAAGAGCTGTTACTAGAGATGAGCGAATTTACAGTAAATTCGATTCGTCACGAACTTCTCGGCTCGGCAGTTGATGACTTATCCTGCATAAATGAGTTCAGCTTTCAGGTGCTCCGGTGGGCTGGAAAAGGTGGATACAGTCCTAGGAAAGAGTCTCCTAGGACTGTATCCACCTTTTCCAGCCCACGGGAGCACCTGAAAGCTGAACTAATTTATGCAGGAAAAGCCATCAACTGCCGAGCCGAGAAGTTCGTGACGAATCAAATTTACTGTAAGTTCGCTCATCTCTAGCTGTTACCCAAAAACTGCAGAATAATTACACCCCATCATGTGTAAACAATGTAAATATAAAACACTTTGATAAACAAATGGGCCATTAAAGGGGATGTATGCTTATAAAAAAAAATAATAATAATCTCTTTTTGCCAAAATGGTTCGTTGACCATAGATTGGATAGGATCTCTCTGCAATCAGCTATAATCTGTGGGAGAATCTGGCTAAAAATTGTTTTGGTTTCCTGCAGCACCCCCACAGGAGAAATTAGGTACTACACACAGTTCTCTTTAAGGGTAGGTTCACACGTGCGCAGGATTTTCTGCTGCAGATTTTAATATAAACGAAATGACTGAGCACAGCTTCTAATCGGCAGTTACAAATCCTGCGCATCAAATCCGCGCAGGATCCCGTGTGTGTGAACGTACCCTACGGGTACGTTCACACATACGGGATCCTGCGCGGATTTGATGCGCAGGATTTGAAACTGCCGATTAGAAGCTGTGCTCAGTCATTTAGTTTACATTGAAATCTTCTGCAGAAAATCCTGTGCGTCAAATCCTGCGCATCAAATCTGCGTGCGTGTGAACGTACCCTAAAGGGGTTGTCCTGGATTGGGAAACCGCTGCTTCTTTTTTTTTTTGCAAAAACAGCACCACTCCTGTCCACTGGTCATGTGTAGTACTGCAGCTCAGTCCCATTCACTTCAGTGGAGCCGAACTGCAATACCAGATGCAACCTGCAGACATAAGTGGCGCTGTTTTTGCAAGAATGAAGCAGTGTTTTTCTAAACCTGGACAACCCCTTGTCCCATGACTGCAAGTTATCCTGTGTCTTGAGGATAGAGGATAACAAACTTATCGCAGGGGGCCTGATCGCTGAAACTCCCATAATCTTCAGAATGGGAACCTCTGTCTCCCGTAAGAATGAAGCAGCAGTTGCGCATATGTGCTGCTGCTTCATTCATCCTCTATGGGAGCTGAGCAATGAAGATGAGGTAAATGCATGCACACCGCCTCTCCATGCTCCATTCTCGAGTACAACCCCCACCCCCCACCCCAATTCTGGGAAGAGGGGATAATTTGAAACTAGGATCATTTAAAAATAGGAAATTTGAAAATGGGTTCTCTATAGGTTTACACAGTTTTTGTGTTTTAGGCTCTTTTGCATCAAAATGTTTGTATTTCTGCTTTGGCAACATTTGAACAATGAAACTATTTCTAGCTCTTACTCATTTGATGGCAACAAATAGCAAATCTGGAAAGAGTAATAGTGAGGATACTACCCATTTACTTTTCGTATAAGCAGGAAGACGCAGGGTGAGTGTTTGACTTGGCTTGGAAACAGGTTCTTAAATCCTCCGTAGAGCTGTAATGATGGCCTCAGTGTGGAAAGGGATCAAGATATTTACCCATCTATTGTGGGTTAGTGAATAGATTTATGGTGAACTGTTTGCTGTAGACAGATGAGATTAACCTCTGATGCAGCAACATGGGCTATAGTGAACACAATACAAACACAATACATATGCAAAACGATTAACTTTTTGGGAAAAAAATGAAATCTGTCCTATCGGCAAATCTTCAAAATGGTTTCTTACATGAAATCGATAGGATGCAATACGTGCATTGCCCTGCATAGGAAGTTCATGAATAATCAACCCGAAACACTAGTTTCCTACAGTATTTCTAGCTATATATATGTATATATATATATATATATATATATATATATATATATATATATCCATACAGCCTAAAAAGTTCAGTAAGTTCATAAATACATTGAGGGAAATTCATTAAGGCCTGTGCTGAGGAAAAGTGGCCCAGTTGCCCCTAGTAACCAATCAGATCGCTTCTTTTATTTTTCAGAGGCTTTTTCAAAAATGAAAGCAGCGATGTGATTGGTTGCTATGGGCAACTGGTTGACTTTTCCTCAGCGCAAGTTTTGATGGATTTCCCCCATTGTGTCCATGGTTAGAGTTGCTCCACTGGTGTCAAGTCCAGAGCTGCATTCATAATTCAGCTTGCTGATATAGAAAATTGTCTTCGACAGTGGTCTTTAAGCTGTGGACCACCAAATGCTGCAAAACTACAACTCCTGGAAGTTCCCATTGCCCTGCATGGGAAATTCATGAATGATCAACACTAAGCACTAGTTTCTTACAGTGCATAAGGGAGATTTATCAAAACCTGTCCAGAGGAAAAGTTGCCCATAGCAACCAATCAGATCGCTTCTTTCATTTTGCACAGGCCTTATTAAAAATGAAAAAAGCCATCTGATTGGTTGCTATGGACAACTCAGCAACTTTTCCTCTGGACAGGTTTTGAGATATATATATATATATATATATATATATATATATTTAGTCTAAAATGTTCAGTAACTTCATAAATACATATGAGATTCATCAAAACATGTGCAGAGAAGAAGTCGACCAGTTGCCCATAGCAACCAATCAGAATGCTTCTTTCATTTTTGAAAAGGCCTCTGAAAAATTTAAGAAGCGATCTGATTGGTTGCTATAGGCAACTAAGCAACTTTTCCTCAGCGCAGGTTATATATATATATATATATATATATATATATAGATAGATATAGCCTAAAAAGTTCAGTAACTTCATAAATACATTTGAGCTTTATCAAAACCTGAAACCTGTGCAGAGAAAAAAAGTTGCCCAGTTGCCAATAGCAACCAATCAGATAACTTCTTTCATTTTTGAAAAGGCCTCTGAAAAATGAAAGAAGCGATCTGATTGGTTGCTATGGGCAACTGGGCAACTTTTCCTCTGGACGGGTCTTGATGAATCTCCCCCATTGTGTCCACTGGTGTCAAGTCCAAAGCTGCATTCATATTTCAGCTGGCTGATATTAGACATGGTCTCCAATAGTGGTCTCCAAACTGTGGACCACCAGATGTTGCAAAAATTACAACTCCCGGGCATGCTGGAAGTTGTAGTTTTGCAACAGAAGGTGGTCCACAGTTTGGAGACCATTGATCTACCAGTTTGTAAAAACAACCTCAAGAGCTGAGCTTCTATAATGCAGTGTTTTTTGTTTATCGGATACTGTACAGACGGAATACCGCTGCAAGCGTTGACACTGAACCAGCGGGGGAACGCAGATTTCAGCTCTGAAGTAATGATGAGCAGCATAGGCCATGTTTGAATTCGCGATATTTTGCGAATATTTGGATGAATATTTGTCCTATATCCGTGAATTTCGCTTAATCGCTATCTCTTTTTTTTTTTCAAGGGAAAACTCGTAAAGAAATTTGCATAGTGCGCATGCGCAATTCTATCTTTAACCTAAAAGAAGAAAGGGATAAGTGTCCAGTCTGGAAGTGCTGATATTTGCATAAATATTCGCATAAAATTGCCTAAAAAAAACCAAATATTCCTCATTACGAATACATATCACTATATTCTAAATATTAGCGACATTTTTAAGTGCCGATATGCGCGGTATAATTAGCATTTCGAATATTCGCGCTCAACACTACTCTGAAGTTTACAAAATTGTGAAATATGCTCCGAAATATAATACAGGCTGTAGACCACACATCTCACTGCTATTTCTACCATTATCTTCTAAATGCACACAGGATCGGCTCAGCTAAAATGCATATTTTCTGAATAGGTGAAGGAGAATAAGTCACTGCCAGACACCTCTGCTGGCAGCCTATATCCCTTCAGAACAAAAGGATCGACCATGTAGAAATCCAATTGCCTTGGTCCACTTTCCCCCCGAGAAAGAAGGAAAATTTACATCAGATCAGCGTTTCCCAACCAGCGTGCTCCCAGCTGCTGCAAAACTACAATTTCCAGCATGCCCGGACAGCCAACGGCTGTCCGGGCATGCTGGAATTTGTAGTTTTGCAACAGCTGGAGGTACACTGGTTGGGAAACACTGCATTAGATGGTCTAGCGAACCTGCTGAAATAGACAGATCTGGACGAAATTAATATAATGCTTGTGGTCAGCCTTCTTCAGGTTCCATACAGGATAAGTGTATAAGAATACACAACTCAAATTGAGTTATTTGGGGGATCTATTTACATCCATTTTCCTTGTATCTGTTGCACACAAGGGGTCTATTAAGGATAATGGATACAGCACGAACAGTATCCACCAATATAATCCTTTGCCCTGGGAACGTCGGCCGATGCGTCCCTACATTCAGAGTAGACGAAAGATTGCGAGTGTTTGGTATCAGCCTCTAGGGATAAGGACATTCTCAGGTATGAATGCTGTCGAAGACTATGAGGAGAAGACTATGATGAGAAGACTATGAGGAGAAGACTATGATGAAAAGACTATGAGGAGAAAACTATGAGGAGAAGACTATGAGGAAAAGACTATGAGGAGAAGACTATGAGGAGAAGACTATGATGAGAAGACTATGATGAGAAGACTATGAGGAGAAGACTATGATGAGAAGACTATGATGAGAAGACTATGATGAGAAGACTATGATGAGAAGACTATGAGGAGAAGACTATGAGGAGAAGACTATGATGAGAAGACTATGATGAGAAGACTATGATGAGAAGACGATGATGAGAAGACTATGATGAGAAGACTATGAGGAGAAGACTATGAGGAAAAGACTATGAGGAGAAGACTATGAGGAGAAGACTATGATGAGAAGACTATGATGAGAAGACTATGAGGAGAAGACTATGAGGAAAAGACTATGAGGAGAAGACTATGAGGAGAAGACTATGATGAGAAGACTATGATGAGAAGACTATGATGAGAAGACTATGATGAGAAGACTATGATGAGAAGACTATGAGGAGAAGACTATGATGAGAAGACTATGAGGAGAAGACTATGATGAGAAGACTATGAGGAGAAGACTATGATGAGAAGACTATGATGAGAAGACTATGATGAGAAGACGATGATGAGAAGACTATGAGGAACCGAGCGGAGGTCTTTAGATGCACATGGACTACATTGTCCTCTTTAGTTCCCCTCACTTTGTAGAACAAAAAAAAAAAACCTTCAAGGGTCCGGTCGTGTAGGAAAACATAGACTGAGTCATGTAAATAAATACACTTTCAGTGTATGAGGCGTGCCTGTATATCACACATACCAGTGATGAAGTGATACTACCTCGCCCATAGGGACACTCCTTAAAGTTGCAAGTTCAGGTTTTTAATGGCCAATCTAGATCTCACCCAGCATTCCATCTGTATCGGTCAATATATGGCTAAGCCCTCTTATGATGTAATTTCTTTATTCATATCTGGCCATTCGTGTCTTAATCTTTCATTCTTTCAGCTAAAATTCATGGGATATTAGTCTCCCTTACCAGTTCCATTGATGGAATGAAACACGACCAGGCTCCGAACCTTGCCCTCGACCTTTCCTGTCCTCTCCATTATACATACATAGTTGATACGTTTGTAGAATAAAATGGCACATCCATCAAGGCCAACCCATAATTCTTCCACGTTGATCCAGAGGAAGTCAAAAACCCGGAAAAGGCGGATGTCAAAATGCCCTATACTAGAGGAAAAACTCCTCTACTCCTAATAAGGCCATCAAAAATCTACAGAAATCTAATTACCATAACTTGTAAGATATATTGTTTTTCTAGAAAGGCATCCAGGTCCTTCTTGAACTCATTCGATTAATCCATCATCTCAAAATGGTTTGGCAAAGAGCTCTATAATCTCACTGCTCTTATAGTAAAGAATCCCATCTATGATGATGGTGAAACCTCTCCATTACACCAAGAGGATGCTCTATACTGACTCTCTTTATTTTAACCCTAGATCAGAGGTCTCCAAACTGTGGAACACAGATGTTGGCTGTCTGGGGCATACTAGAAGTTGCAGTTTTTAACAGCTGGAGGTCTACAAATAGGACACCTTTGCCCTAGATCTTTTTTTTGGTCCTCTTAAGGTACTATTACACAGGGCAATTATTGGCCAAATAGGATGATATTAAGGATGAGCAAACACTGATGCATTGTTTTAACCTGCTAGAACACCATCGCTAACGAACAATGGAGCCAACGAACGATGGAAGCAAAGGCCCACACCACAGATCTAGTGATCCTTCATAAGCGCCTGGCTGTGTGATGGTTGACACGTGCAAACACTTATTAAGAATCACCAATTTACCAGATCGATGTTTGTTTTCAGGATCTGCTTAGCAGGTCAAATACAACCTTTTGTCTCTTGCCGCATCAATTTTTCCTTAAAGGGGAGCTGTGATCAACCCCAAAAATTCATATTTTACTACCATTTGAATATCTTCGGGTTCCCTGATCACACACACTTTTGGAATTTCTTGATACGTCCTTTCGTTCCTGAGATATGAGGACTTATAGTTTGTCTGAAAACTCAGGGAATCAGTCAGATGGGCGTGAACTTAATTTTAATAATGGGAGGTGATGGGCGGGGTTACACAATCAGGGGTGTGGATGTTGTACATTGAGAGTGTGTTATTGCATTACAGCTATTCTCTACCTGAATTTTTCAATCATAACCCAAGAACTAAGAACACACTTGGTCAGCGAGACTGTGGGTGCCTTTAGCACAGTCATGTGTTTTCTTCTCTACATCTTTTTGCTGTGTATAAAAAGGTTTATATGATGATTTTGTATTATGTTATCTGATCTTTTGTATTATTTTATCTCCCTCTAGGGCCTATTGTGTGATCACCAGTAAGAAGCCAAGATGTTGGTCATCCTAGCTGGAATGTTTGTGGTCCATATCGCCGTCTGTATCATGCTCCTCGTGGCCACAATTTCCAATGTATGTATTACAAAAAAAAAATATATATATATATATATATATATATATATATATATTAAAATTGTACCGTTTATGTGCCTAGTATGTTTTTAAATAGTATGTTATGATATTGATGGACTTCTCGTCCTTTTGGAGGTGATGCTGGACTGGCTGATAATTCCATAGTTGTGTTTTTTGGGCTATTTTATGTGTTGACTTGTATACAGGGTAGCTACCTATAGGTGGCACTGGAGAGACAGCTCTTTGGGGAAAGCTAATTTGTATGAGCGCCTTAAAGATGTATAGAATGTGCAATTTACTAATTTGTGGTGGACAGGGATGGATATGAATGGTTACAATCCCTGTACAGTATTGCAAAATGTGTTGGTGCTATAGAACTAGTTAGATAAAAGATAGATAGATAGATATAAGATAGATAGATATAAGACAGACAGACTAGATAAAAGATTAGATAAAACTGCTAAATATAGTAAAAACTATGGACCGGACAGAACAGCTCCTCAGATCATTCTTAAAGGGGTACTCCCATGGAAAACTTTTTTTATTTAATCAACTGGTGCCAGAAAGTTAAACAGATTTGTAAATCACTTCTATTAAAAAATCTTAATCCTTCCAGTAATTTTTAGGGGCTGTATACTAAAGAGAAATCCAAAATAGAAATGCATTTCCTCTGATGTCATGACCACAGTGCTCTCTGCTGACCATTTTAGGAACCGTCCAGAGCAGGAGAAAATCCCCTTAGCAAACATATGCTGCTCTGGACAGTTCCAAAAAATGGACAGCAGAGGTCAGCAGAGAGCACTGTGGTCATGACATCAGAGGAAATGCATTTCTTTTTTGGATTTCTCTTTAGTATACAGCCCCTAAAAAGTACTGGAAGTATTAAGATTTTTTAATAGAAGTGATTTACAAATCTGTTTAACTTTCTGGCACCAGTTGATTTAAAAAAAAAAAAATAGTTTTCCACTGGAGTACTCCTTTAAAGCTGCAGGAACAACTCCAGAACTTACATTACATGTAAATTACTTTGCTAATACTTTCAGCTTTGCATAGCGACACTTTACAAAGGTTATGTTTCTATATTTATAACTAAAGCTTTTAAAGCTGAATATCTTAAAATAATACATTTCATAAATATGTGCCGAGGGCTTGGACTTATTTTGGTTATTGTGTTTCAGGTTTGGCTAAAAGACGGATCGGGTGTAAATTCACTGGGTATATGGATGTTCTGCGAGGCCAACAAGTGCATAAACGTACTTGACTACATTGACTTTGCACAATGTAAGTGGCTATTGTTATTATTGTGAATGTTTTACCAAATAACATAAGGCTTCTCTGATCAGAAGGTTTTTGTGAGTAGATGGAGGATTTAGGCGATACTGCGGACTAGCTGAGACACTGAAGTGGTGTCTGTCAAAGGAGTTGGCAAAACTTTAGCTTGTCGTGTCAATTTCCATAAAACTATTGTCACAATATTAGAAAACGGAAGATATCCAGCACCAGGAAGGCAGGTAAAACCGTGTTTATTGAGGTACAAAAATAACAAACAGCATATAGAGGAGTGTGGTGCCTACGCGTTTCAGGCTAAAGAGCCCTTAGTCATGGCATAAAAACTTTACAACACTGTGTCCTTTTATAATAAAACACATTAAAGTCACATGATCAGAACAGCAGAGTGTTGGATCATCTATAAATTTATTATTATTATTATTATTGTCACAATATACCGTATTTTTCACCATATAAGACGATCCGGCACATAAGACGCACCCAATTTTAAAGGATGAAAATCTAGAAAAAAAAGATTCTGAACCAAATACAATGTAAAATATAGGACAGTGATCTTCAACCTGCGGACCTCCAGATGTTGCAAATCTACAACTCCCAGCATGCCCGGACAGCCGTTGGCTGTCCGGGCATGCTGGGAGTTGTAGTTTTGCAACATCTGGAGGTCTGCAGGTTGAAGACCACTGGTATAGGAAGTAATACTCACCTGTCCCTGCCGCTCCGGACCAGTCACCGCTTGTCATCACTGCCCTGGATGTCGCCCTCCATCGCTGTTGCTGCGTCCCCGGGGTGTCTCCGTCGCTCCGGAACGTCTCTGCTGCCCGGTATCCTCGCTCTCCGTCGCGTGCGCCACGACGTGATGACGACAAAGGAGAGCGCCGGCCATGCAGGGGATCCCGGCACGGAGCAGACACCGAGGAGGCAGGTAAGGTCCCTCCCGGTGTCCTGTAAGCTCTTCGGGATGCCGCGATTTCATTGCCGCGGTCCCGAACAGCCGGACTGAGCAGCCGGGTTAGTGTCACTTTCGCTTCAGACGCGGCGGTCAGCTTTGATCGCCGCTTCTGAAGGGTTAATACAGGGCATCACCGCGATCGGTGATATCCTGTATTAGCCGCGGGTCCCGCCCGTTGATGGCTGCAGGGACCGCCACGATAGGACAGGGTTTTAATGTGTATTTGCCGTATAAGACGCACTAACTTTTCCCCCCCAGTTTTGGGGAAGAAAAAGTGCTTCTTATACGGCGAAAAATACGGTACCGTATTTAAAATATGTTGTACTTTTCACAAACTTTTGGCATGTCTCTGTGACACGTTAAAACATTTTTAAGTGACAGTGCCCATTTACGATTGGTCGGGGACCTCCTCCGATCATTAGTTATAGTCAAGTGAAGTGTGTGGCAGCGTGCTTCACTCCCCGGCTCAGCATTCAAAGCAGGAGACACCATAGACTATAAGGGAGCTTGTCCTCTATAAGTCACACTACACCTGGTGCTGGGAAGTGAAGTGCACAGCTGCATGCTTCACCCTGCTATAACGAATGGCGTCTCAGTATTGATTCCCCAACCAATCTTAACTAATGTCATCTGTGCGTCACGTTGAAGGTTAAATGAAAAGACAGTGACACTTTAAGCACCAAATTGTAGGGCCTTAGCTCCCGCTGCTAGCTCACTACTATGATTCTTCTCTTTCAGGGCCTTCTATGAGGGCGGTGGAGTCTTTCATGATCCTGGCCATCATCTTCTGCTTTTTTTCACTTTTTTCATTCATTGGACAGCTCTTCACATTGGGGAAAGGATGCCGCTTTTACATTACCGGAGCTTTCATGTGGATCTGCTGTAAGTATGCTCAACTATAACACCGAGTAAGGCCATGTCCACACGTGCGCTTGTATTTTAGCTTTAAAGGGGTACTCCAGAAGTGAAAAAAAAATTCAAATCAACTTGTGCCATAAAGTTATACAGATTTGTAAATGACTTCTATTGAAAAATTTTAACCCCTTCAGTACTTCTCAGCTGCTGTATGCTTCACAAGAAGTTGTGTAGTTCTTTCCAGTCTGACCACAGCGCTCTCTGTTGACATCTCTGTTTGTGTCAGGATATGTCCAGAGCATTAGTAAGTCCCTATAGCAAACTTCTCCTGCATAGGTGAAAAGTCAGCTTTCCAGCAAATAGAGTAATGAAGTTCTATGATGGCTCTCTTCTAGAGATAGGTGCAGGTCACAGAGGTGGGATCAACATCTATCATAAATTTATGGAACATCCTGTGGGAATACCCCTTTAAATTTATTGGTAGAAAAAAAAAAAGATTGAAGGGTGACATCTGACAGCCATCTTTTCTTTTCTTTTTTTTTTACTTTACAGGGATCTGCATCCTTTGTGGAATTTCCATCTTCACATCCAGATTCGGATACGCTGCAAGATGGTACCACGCATACTGCTTCATCTTAACATGGATCTGTTTCTGCCTCGCCTTTTTCCTCGCACTCCTCTTCATGATTCTGCGGAAGAAGTAAATTGTGTTCTAGGTCTGTACCTACCCCAAAGCCTATGAACCGTGATTTCAACAGAATCCCCCACCTTTCCAACATGAGAACTGCTCCATCAAAGATGTCATAGACCAGAGGGCGAATACTGGGAGCCTAAGTCTATTAAAGTCACACAATAGTCACATTGTTTTTAATATGTCTGTCCCCCATTTAAACAAAAAAAAATGGCAATGGGGAACAGGGAAGCCATCTAAATCAAAAGCGACATCACGATGCCGCAAATTTCTAGTTTCCTTATTTTTTTTTTTTTTTTTTTTTAGTCTTGACTTAGATCAAAACTGGAACAAATTGGGAATTATGTGTGACCCGCTGACAATATAAAGTCTCTTATTAATTTTATTTATTTCTTGTTTAGAAAAAAAAGGTATTTTAGGTGCAAATTCTTTGTGTTAGGTTGTGTTTGGAGGACACCGTGTGGTGTAGACTGAGTACTGCATGTTCACAATACGAGGCCCTTCGATCTGCCAAATGAATTGGTGACAAAAATGGGGGTAGTTCCATTGAGAGAATTAACCATTGTTTTTTTGTTTTACCTTTGTGATGTTTTATGTGTACAAGAATATTATTATGATAAGTTAAACCAGAAAAATAATAAAATGACAAGCTGTTGGGCACAAGGGGCCCTTGTCAGGCAAGTTTACATTGGATAATCTAGTTGACCCCCCAAAGTTTGCAAATAAGCTGTACCAAGGGGAAAGCCTGCCTATCTAGTACCACCTATTGGGTTGAGCATTTGTTTTTCTCCTAAAAGCTAACTTTCTTCCTTCTAAACTGATTTGTATACGTTTTTCAGGTCAGATGTGCACGCCAGTAAGATGGTGGGGAAGAACACTACTTCTGTAATATTTAGCCGTGTTGAGTGTTGTTACTTTTTAAAGGATAGACTGTATTTGCACAAAATTAAAAAAAAGATGCCTAATGTAATAAAGGGTCACGTGAAAATAAAGAGTATCTCCATGTTTAAAGATTTGCTGCAAGATGATTATTCAGATATTAATATATTGTCATAGAAAGGGTTAATATATAGGGATTCCTTAAGGGATTATGACAGGAAGTCTGATGACGCTCAGATGGCGATGGGGAGGGGTGGAAGAAAATTTACATTTAAAAGAAATATTTAAAAATCAATGTTTATTTTAATCAAGCAAACTAGCGCGTCACGCTGCCTTATTGCTGGGATAATAAAACACATCCTCAACTTTGTGTTTATCATTGTGTATCCCCTTGCTATCATAGGGGACCTGTCATCACTTTCATGCTGCCCGAAACATGAGTTGTTAGGAGTGGTCCCCGGCAGCTTCTCCAGCCTTGAGAGATCTCGCTTTGTTTCAGTATAGGGTCAGGTCTATCAATCAAGACTGGCAGGAGGCATCGGTCTGCCTAGATGACTTGTGGTTCAGGCAGCATGAAAGTGATGACCAGTTCCTTTTAAAGTTGACCTGTCTACTCTCTTGACATAGCTTTTGAAGATACATGTATTCCTCGTGATATAATTAAAAAGCAACTTTCCTTAGAAATGTATGAACATATTGACAAGTGGGTGTTGCCATTCTTCTTGTTTATGGGTATGTTCTCCCTAGTTTGAGCCGGGGTCACATAATGTATTGAAAGTGTACCGGTCACAAGTAAAAAAAATGCTTCAGGCCTACTCTAACTGATGCTGATCCTGTCCGTGTATTTAACTCCTGGTTTTCATCATTTTATGGCTCCTAATTCCCTTGTTTACGTTGCTCACAGTGCATGCAGTTCACAGAGGAGGAGGGAGTGTTCTCTTGCTTGCCCTCACCTCTCAGATGGGGACTTCCATGCTTACTCCTCACAGCTTGCCCTGCCCACACTTCCTGTATTGTGTCCCAGCCGATACACATAGGCAATAGCTGCAGGAACAAGACAGTGTTCTTGATAGTGGAGGTGCCCTAGTGGTAAAAAGTATAGAGCATTTTTTTAACCCCAAAAACCCAATTATTTTTAACCAACGCATATTATTAATACTGTATACATGTAATAGTATCTACATTTTATTTAAAGTTTTTTTTAAGTCCATAGTTGGAGCCAATTACAGAAAAAAATGGTCGTAATTTTGTTTTTGTTATTTTTTGGAAGAAAAAAAATGACATCCATTTTTTAGGTGCATGAATCTGGCCTAATACTGAGAGCAATGATTGAACACACTGTAGGGGACAGACCCTATTAACAGGAATGGTTTCCCCCAGTTGTCAACTTATAATTTTTTTTTTCCAGGAGGAATAACAGAGGGATAGTATAAAAGTAAAAAGTTCTAAGAATCGGTTCTCCAGAATTATGACATGGAAAATACAAGTATTTTTCTTTTAACAGCGGGTCGGGAAAGCAGACAGGTCATCTCTAAAGTTTTGCAGTTGAAGCTAGTCTTAAGTCTGTTAGTTTAAACCAATGTTTCCCAACCAGTGTGCCTTCAGCTGTTGCAAAACTACAACCTCCAGCATGCTCGCACAGCCTTTGGCTGTGCGAGCATGCTCGAGGTGGTTGTTTCATAACAGCTGGAGGAACACCGGTTGGAAAACACTAGGTTGTATAGTCTAATATAAAGATTATTTTCTCTCTCCTGTAATCGCCATTTCTTGCTCTATACCTCTTGGGTAGACCCGACTTTTATTTTATTTTTTTCCTTTTCTATTCTACAGCTGCTTTTGGCGTATCTAACTCTTGCTTTTATGTGGAATGGAACAAACTTGTAGTTTTTGCACTAATTGTAAATATTTTGATACTATATTAAAATGGATTCATAGACTGAAATACAATATTATTAAATGTAATGCGATCCATCTCTTTTGTTATCCACTTACTATTTATTAACATCCACAGTAACAATGTTGGACTATTTTTTTCTTTTCACAGTTGGGTCATTTATAAAAAATAAATAAATAAATAAATATGGAATAAAAGTGGTGCGAAAAATTATCTACCGTTTGGACATCAATTTTCCCTTTTTTTTCTCACACTTGACCTGCAAGTATTAGGTATATGGCCAAATGTGTCTCTTTCCAACATTTTAGCCCTCAACTAAAGCCCTCCCCCCCCTAAAATTATTTCTTTATTCTATACTTAGAGTCTCACATCCCTTGACAAAGCCGAGGATGCGGTGAAACGTCGCGGGACTTTTGACAGTTCTATTACAGTCTACCTATGGTATATTGGATTCTGTTGCTAGTTATAACATCTATCAGTAAATGAGAGCTAATAGCTATGGGTCATAGCTCCACCTGACAGGGTGAGAGACCATTATTGGAGTTATAGAAATTATAAGTTACCAACCATAGGTTGAGACTGATTATTTTAGTGAGTTGTGTTTGTTGGGGACAATCTCCCTTTTTAATGAGTATATAATAGTAGGGGGTCTTTCAATGAGGGCTTTCCCCGCAGGGGGGAACCCCCAAATGGTTGGAAAGAGATATCATTTGAACCAGGGATTGTATATGTGAGATGACCAGGGGTGAACTTACTACAAGATATAGACCAGACTTGCCATACAGGGATTTTGTGAAAAAGAATATATATTCTGATAAAAAAAAATTATTATATTTTATAAATTTGTATAAATTCTTTCACCTTAGCATTCAAGAAAGTGGTTTTGAACAACTCTTTTCATAGTTCAGTGTCTACATGGTAATCTTCTTGTGGTGCATATGATACTGTAAATATTATGGCACCGATCATTCCCAGTGTTTTCCAGCACCACGACTACCCACCAATTCTCACCACCCACTTCCTTCTTTACACGTCAACATGTCATTCACATAGACATGGATATAGAAACGAAAAACAGGCTCTAGATTTTCATGGCGCAACTCACAAAAGCGCTTTGAGATGATAGGGTCTTCCCATTTAGTGCACTGATGAAGAGACACTTGTGTTGAAACACATTTGTTCTTGGCTACTATTTATTGAGTAAAGAATCAATAAATATCGGCTGTGCTGAGTACAAGTGAGTTGTGTCATGAAGACCCAGGGCCTTATTTTACTTCCTATCTCCAATTCTACCATTGGACCAGACTGCTCTAGGGCAGCATCACTCTTGCATCTACCTGTTTATTAAAGGGGTACTCTGGTGGAAAACTTTTTTTTTCTAAATCAACTGGTGCCAGAAAGTCAAAAAGATTTGTAAATTACTTCTGTTAAAAGATTCGAGTACTTATTAGCCGCTGTTTACTAAAGAGGAAATTCTTTTCTTTTTGGATTTCTTCTCTCCCTGCTGACACCTCTGTCCGTTTCAGAAACTGTCCAGAGCAGGACAAAATCCCCATAGCAAACATATGCTGCTCTGAACAGTTTCTAAAATGGACAGAGGTGTCAGCAGAGAGCACTGTGGACAGACAGAAAAGAAATCCAAAAAGAAAAGAATTTCTGATAAGTACTGGAAGGATTAAGATTTTTTTAATAGAAGTAATTTTCAAATCTGTTTAGCTTTTTGGCACCAGTTGATTAAAAAAAAAAATGTTCTCCACCGGAGTACCCCTTTAAGCTGTTGTGTCTTGCTAAGGTGAGAGGCCAATTCTATTGTTTCTGTACTACAGAAGCTCTGGGATGCATTTTTTTTTCTTTTAGACATACATTCATACAGACATGTCACCTGACCTTGGTGGCCAATAATCACATGCAGCTGAAGTTCCATTGCAATAGCTTCCTACATTAATAAACCTCTCCCCTATACCCAAACAGGGACCGATCTATCAATCCAAGCTGGTGGGGAGCGGGGAGAAGCTGTTGAGACTACCCTGATGACTCATGGGGCAATATTAAAATAATGACAGGTTCTCTTAAAAAGAGAGGAAACCTGTTAGATTCTGTAACATGTTCTTGCCCTCACAAAGTTCGAGTGACTTATCTTCCTTCCTCCAGCTGCTACCCCAATGAGCATAATAACAGCAGGGCAGAGGACAAGACCACCCCACTAAAATGAAAAGCTTAATAGTTAAATGGAACCTGTCACCATGAAAATGCTATCTAATCTATCAGCCTCAAGTTATAGAGCAGGAAGAGCAGAGAAGATTGATATACACTGCTCAAAAAAATAAGGGGAACACAAACAACACAATGTAACTCCAAGTCAGTCACACTTCTATGAAATCACACTGTCCACTCAGGAAGCAACACTGATTGACAATCAATTTCACATGGAACAGACAACAGGTGGAATTTATAGGCAATTAGCAAGACACCCCCAATAAAGGAGAGGTTCTGCAGGTGGTGACCACAGACCACTTCTCAGTTCCTATGCTTCCTGGCTGATGTTTTGGTCACTTTTGAATGCTGGTGGTGCTTTCACTCTAGTGGTAGCATGAGACGGAGTCTACAACCCACACAAGCGGCTCAGGTAGTGCAGCTCATCCAGGATGGCACATCAATGCAGGCTGTGGGAAGAAGGTTTGCTGTGTCTGTAAACGTAGTGTCCAGAACATGGAGGCGCTACCAGGAGACAGGCCAGTACATCAGGAGACATGGAGGAGGCCGTAGGAGGGCAACAACCCAGCAGCAGGACAGTTACCTCCGCCTTTGTGCAAGGAGGAGCAGTAGGAGCACTGCCAGAGCCCTGCAAAATGACCTCCAGCAGGCCACAAATGTACATGTGTCCACTCAAACGGTCAGAAACAGACTCCCTGAGGGTGGTATGAGGGCCCGACATCCACAGGTGGGGGTTGTACTTACAGCCTAACGTCATGCAGGACGTTTGGCATTTGCCAAAGAACACCAAGATTGGCAAATTCGCCACTGGCGCCCTGTGCTCTTCACAGATGAAAGCAGGTTCACACTGAGCACATGTGACAGACGTGACAGAGTCTGGGGATGCCATGGAGAACGTTCTGCTGCCTGCAACATCCTCCAGCATGAACGGTTTGGCGGTGGGTCAGTAATGGTGTGGGGTGGCATTTCTTTGGGGGCCGCACAGCCCTCCATGTGCTTGCCAGAGGTAGCCTGACTGCCATTAGGTACCAAGATGAGATCCTCAGACCCCTTGTGAGACCATGTGCTGGTGCAGATGGCCCTCGGTTCCTCCTAATGCAAGACAATGCTAGACCTCATGTGGTTGGAGTGTGTCAGCAGTTCCTGCAAGAGGAAGGCATTGATGCTATGGACTGGCCTGCCCATTCCCCAGACCTGAATCTGATTGAGCACATCTGGGACATCATGTCTCGCTCCATCCACCAATGCCATGTTGCACCACAGACTGTCCAGGAGTTGGCGGATGCTTTAGTCCAGGTCTGGGAGGACATCCCTCAGGAGACCATCCGCCACCTCATCAGGAGCATGCCCAGGCGTTGTAGGGAGGTCATACGGGCACATGGAGGCCACACACACTACTGAGCCTCATTTTGACTTGTTTTAAGGACATTACATCAAAGTTGGATCAGCCTGTAGTGTGGTTTTCCACTTTGATTTTGAGTGTGACTCCATTTCCAGACCTCCATGGGTTGATAAATTTGATTTCCATTGATAATTTTTGTGTGATTTTGTTGTCAGCACATTCAACTATGTAAAGACGAAAGTATTTCATACGATTAGTTAATTCATTCAGATCTAGGATGTGTTATCTTAGTGTTCCCTTTATTTTTTGAGCAGTGTATATATTTGTGGGAAAAGATTCAGTATAACTTGTCATTTATTGACTGAAATCTCTGATCTTTTCATGCTTAGGAGTTCAGTGGGCGGTCCTATCATAGAGTGACACTGCCCACTGGACTCCTAAGAATAGAAAGAACAAAGATTTATTACAAAGCTATATAAAGTGTAGCCTATTGATTCTTGGGAGTCCAGTGGGAAGTGTCCCTCAATTAAAGGACAGCCCATTGGACTCCTAAGTATGAAAAGATCAGATATATATCTTTATGAGAAAAGATTCTGTTGATATATCATCTGCTCAGCTCCTTCTGCTCTGTGACTTGCTGCCAATAGTTTAGATAGCATTTTCATGGTGACAGGATATTCGACCAGTTTCCGTTTGGTAAGCTTTTGGGTTTTGAACTTGGATTGCTGTTGTAACTCCTCTATTGAACTTTCTCCTGTACCGCATATCCAGCTCTGCCAGTTTCAGTTACCATCTGCCTATTGTGGGTGGGGGTACGTCTTACAGATTTACAGGTAAGATATGCCTCTGTACACACTGCAAAGCAGATTTTATCAGTAATAATTGCAGTTATAGTAAAAAAAAAGCAACCTAAAAAATGTGCAGGTCATGTTTAATATCTAATGTTTTAGCTTTTAAACTGCAGAGATAAAAAAAATTGGCAAATGCCTATTTATTGAATAGAATTTTTGCTACTAGTCAGAACCCAAAAAAATTAAAGGCAGGTTGTGTTGTCACCTTTTTTTTATTTGTTATACCAAGACATCTGGTGCACATAAAAAATAAAGCTGAGAGGTTATATGTACTGCCAAGCACTGTACATTGTACCCTATGTCTGACACCTGTAGAACTCCAACAAGTTTTGTGTATTTTAAATCGTCTGCCACTCCCTGATCTAGACAGGCACAAGAAAAACATCAAGAAGCAAATGGGAAAAAAAACAAAAAACACAAAGATGTTAAAATCTAGAAATGTGTCTTAAGTGTATGTTAACATATGATGTATCCAGTTCGGCAAACCTGATGGTAATCATACCGATAAAGCAGGAAGGAACGATGGCAAAGGATTATGGGAGCCATCCCAGATCTTCCTCTTTAATTTGTGTCTTTCATTGAGCGGTTTGAATCCCTTTTTTCATAACTAATTTCCCTGCAGTTTTTTAGAAGGGAACGCCTAATCCCCGGATTACAGATAAGGCCCTGATTTGTTTATTGGAGATTAAGTAGTCAAGGTTAGCATGTCTTCAGCATGTGCAGGGCAAGGGTGGAGAATAAACCTGTTTGAGGAGCCTGGCTCTGTGTACTCATCAGTCCCATCAGGATCAGTTTTTGTGCAAAAACTAATCACTAATTATAAGAAAAACAACGCATCAGTTTTCATCAAGATTTTCCTCTACAGACATTCCAGAGCTAGATAGGAAAACATGCTCGGCTGGTGTTTGGACCAGTCCTCCATCCCTACTGACACTTCAGCCATCTTGAATGATCCCATGGACTATAAAAAAAAAAACAGTTTCTAGAATCACTTTCACTCTGATATTTTACTACAACTAGTGGTTCCAATGTATAGAGACATCTAAACTCCTGATCTGCTATAAGCATTTGTTCTAAATTTAAAGGGGTACTCTTCTGCTAGACATCCTATCCCCTATCCAAAGAATAGGGGATAAGATATCTGATCATGGGGGTCCCGTTGCTGGGGCTCCCCACAATCACCCGCAGCACCCTGCATTCTAAACCTACACGGGGGTTCCTGTGTCAATGGTTGTGATGTCACGACCACGCTCCCTTGTGTCATCATGCTACACCCTTCCATTCATGCCTATGGGAGGGGGTGTGTCGGCAGACACGCCCCTTCCCATAGACATGAATGGAAGGGGTGTGGCATGACAGCACAAGGGGGCGTGGCCGTGACATTACGTTCTGGGCTCTGAGCGTCCTGAATAAAATGTTCAGAATGCTGGAGCACCGGCATACCCCTTTAACCCCTAGACAACAATGGACATAAATGTACAATGATCCCTCAACATTCGATGGCAATTCGTTCCAAATGAACCCTCGTTACTTAAATTTATCATATGTTGAGGGATCCGTACAATAATAATATAAAAATTATATCCCCGCCACTCTAGACCGTCACCGCTGCCCTGGATCATCACTCTGCATCGACCTCATCACGTCGATGCGCACGCCGCTCCTATTGGATGACAGGACGGTGTGCGCAGGGACATGATGACGACAAAGAAGAGCGACGGCCATGCAGCGGAGCATGAAGAGGATGGTCCGGAGAGGCGGGTACAGTGACACTCCCTGGAGCACATGGGGCACATTAAACGGCTATCCGGTGGCAGCTGAAGCAGTCTGCGCTGCCAGATAGCCGTTTATGTGATGGCCCCGACATACAAAAGCATCGTATGTTAATGCTGCCTTCAACATGCGATGGCCTCTGAGAGGCTATCTTATGTTGAAATGATCGTATGTCGGGGCCATCGCAGGTCGGGGGATCACTGTACATCCTTGTTCCCTTGTACCTAACACACAAGAATGTACATTTATGTCCGGCAGTGCTTACAGTCTATAAAGCGAGTGCAAGAGCACATTAGCCTATAGCCACAGATCTGGTACTTATCACTGTAAGGCTATTGCTTTGATTTGCTTAGTATATATGAGTTTGTATTTCTGCCCTGACTTTATAATGAGATGATGACATTTAATCATCTGCCTCCCCTTATTTTTCATTTTCTGTAACCTTATATTTTAATTTGAAAAATAAAAAAATTAAATGAGGAAAAATCTAATGTTTATGATCCCAAATGGTGAATGACGTAAAAAAAAAAAAAAAAAAAAATACACCAAGTGCTAGAATTGCTTACATTTCTTCACATCATATATCAGAATAAAAATTTTAAAAAATTGATCAAATGTTGCAAAAAAAAAAAACAACAACTGCACATCACAGCTCAAAAAAATTAGCCTTCACACGACCTCATATACAGAAAGATAAAAATTATAGGGGTCAGGGTAGGGCAATATTAAGCATACTACCGTATTTATCGCCGTATAACATGCACTTTTAAATCTTCAATTTATGGCAAAAACCCTACCTGCGTGTTATACGCCGATAAATGTTCTGGTCAGTAATTCAAAGTGGCCGCAGCGCCGGCTGCTTGTTAAAGATCAGCAGCCCGGCCGCGGCCACTTTAAAACAGTATATATCCAATTTCCCATTAAGGCTTACGCCCTCATGGGACTAACTTCCCAAAAACTTGGGGACCTTCTAATATTAAAACTTATATCTTAATTGTTTCTTTATTAAAACACTTAACATTGGTGAGAAAAAATAAATGATGTGCTTTAAAAACTTGATAAAGCCGGTTGCGGCCGGCGAAACGTCTGGGGGGGGGGGTGTTTCAATATATGGCATTTTAATAAGCAGTTTAGGGAACAAGAGCAAATAATATGTGGATTGGAGGAAGAAATTTGACTCATGAGAGGAGTAAGATAAAATACCCTGTTGGGAGACCATCCAATCTCATTATAACAATAGGAATATATTCCATTTTACTTGCTCCCTGACTGTGTTTTTAAAGCAAATCATTAATTTTTTTTCTTACCAATGTTAAGTGTTTTAAAAAAGAAACAATAAAGATATAAGTTTTAATATTAGAGGGTCCCCAAGTTTTGGGGAAATTAGTCCCATGAGGGCGTAAGCCTTAATGGGAAATTGGATATATTTTGTTATAAACCCTGGGGAACCCTTTGGATGAATTAGATTTTTTACTTTAAAGCAGTGACCAAGGGTGGCTGTTGTGGCCCAACACTTCTCCCCTGCTATGGATTTTATAATTTTTTATATTCCATTACCTGGCCGCACTCCAGCAGGCTCAGGTCAGGCGGCGGGTCTGGCGAGGCTGTGCGGCAGGTATATCAAGGACGAGTGACGTCTCCTGCTGGCTCCTCTGAACGGCGTTAGGGATATCACTCCTCATTCCCTGCATCCGCTGCTGGTGACTGTTCTAAAGTGGCCGTGGTCGGACTGAGCAACCAGAGCTGCGGCCACACGGACCAGTGGCGGCTGCAGCGAATGAGGAGCGACGTCCCTGATGCCGTGCAGAGGAGCCGGCAGGAGACATCACTCGTCCTCGACATACCTGCCGCACAGCCTCGCAAGACCCGCCGCCTGACCTGAGCCTGCCGAAGCACAGCCAGGTAATGGAGTATAAAAAAATATAAAAGCAGGGGGGATAACGAGCAGGGGGGGGGATAATGAGTAGAGGGGCATAATGAGCAGGGGGGGGGATAATGAGTAGAGGGGCATAATGAGCAGGGGGGGATAACGAGCAGGGGAAACGAGCGGGGGTGAGTGAATAACGTATAACAAGCAAGGAGGAATGATGAGGCAGGGGGGAGAGGAAAGGAGGCACACAGGGGATCAGAGGGGGGGGTGGTGGTAAATGTAGCACAGGGGCTCATAAAGGAAGGAATTATGTGGCACTGGGGGGGGGGGGACTTAAATGAGGTTCAGGAGAATCAAAGACTGGGGGGGTGATGCGGCGTATACGTGCACTGAGCATGCAATATATTCTCTTATTTT